>NC_088399.1:50068919-50184588 GCF_034236695.1 Oncorhynchus nerka | reverse complement strand
TGAGGTAAGGGAGGAGGTCTCCGGAAATGGTCTGGAGAAGAGAGGAGGGGATAGGGTCAAGCGGGCAGGTTGTAGGGCGGCCGGCCGTCACAAGACGCGAGATTTCATCTGGAGAGAGAGGGGAGAAAGAGGTCAGAGCACAGGGTAGGGCAGTGTGAGCAGAACCAGCGGTGTCGTTTGACTTAGCAAACGAGGATCGGATGTCGTCGACCTTCTTTTCAAAATGGTTGACGAAGTCATCTGCAGAGAGGGAGGAGGGGGGAGGAGGATTCAGGAGGGAGGAGAAGGTTGCAAAGAGCTTCCTAGGGTTAGAGGCAGATGCTTGGAATTTAGAGTGGTAGAAAGTGGCTTTAGCAGCAGAGAGAGAAGAGGAAAATGTAGAGAGGAGGGAGTGAAAGGATGTCAGGTCCGCAGGGAGGCGAGTTTTCCTCCATTTCCGCTCGGCTGCCCGGAGCCCTGTTCTGTGAGCTCGCAATGAGTCGTCGAGCCACGGAGCGGGAGGGGAGGACCGAGCCGGCCTGGAGGATAGGGGACATAGAGAGTCAAAGGATGCAGAAAGGGAGGAGAGGAGGGTTGAGGAGGCAGAATCAGGAGATAGGTTGGAGAAGGTTTGAGCAGAGGGAAGAGATGATAGGATGGAAGAGGAGAGAGTAGCGGGGGAGAGAGAGCGAAGGTTGGGACGGCGCGATACCATCCGAGTAGGGGCAGTGTGGGAAGTGTTGGATGAGAGCGAGAGGGAAAAGGATACAAGGTAGTGGTCGGAGACTTGGAGGGGAGTTGCAACGAGGTTAGTGGAAGAACAGCATCTAGTAAAGATGAGGTCGAGCGTATTTCCTGCCTTGTGAGTAGGGGGGAAGGTGAGAGGGTGAGGTCAAAAGAGGAGAGGAGTGGAAAGAAGGAGGCAGAGAGGAATGAGTCAAAGGTAGGCGTGGGGAGGTTAAAGTCGCCCAGAACTGTGAGAGGTGAGCCGTCCTCAGGAAAGGAGCTTATCAAGGCATCAAGCTCATTGATGAACTCTCCGAGGGAACCTGGAGGGCGATAAATGATAAGGATGTTAAGCTTGAAAGGGCTGGTAACTGTGACAGCATGGAATTCAAAGGAGGCGATAGACAGATGGGTAAGGGAGAAAGAGAGAATGACCACTTGGGAGAGATGAGGATCCCGGTGCCACCACCCCGCTGACCAGAAGCTCTCGGGTGTGCGAGAACACGTGGGCAGACGAAGAGAGAGCAGTAGGAGTAGCAGTGTTGTCTGTGGTGATCCATGTTTCCGTCAGTGCCAAGAAGTCGAGGGACTGGAGGGAGACATAGGCGGAGATGAACTCTGCCTTGTTGGCCGCAGATCGGCAGTTCCAGAGGCTACCGGAGACCTGGAACTCCACGTGGGTCGTGCGCGCTGGGACCACCAGATTAGGTGGCCGCGGCCACGCGGTGTGGAGCGTTTGTATGGTCTGTGCAGAGAGGAGAGAACAGGGATAGACAGACACATAGTTGACAGGCTACACAAGAGGCTACGCTAATGCAAAGGAGATTGGAATGACAAGTGGACTACACGTCACGAGTGTTCAGAGAGTTAAGCTTACGTAGCAAGAATCTTATTGACTAAAATGATTAAAATGATACAGTACTGCTGAAGTAGGCTAGCTGGCAGAGGCTGCGTTGTTGACTAAGTAGGCTAGTTGGCATTGGCTGCGTTGTTGACACTACACTAATCAAGTCGTTCCGTTGAGTGTAATAGTTTCTACTGTGCTGCTATTCGGGGCTAGCTGGCTAGCTAGCAGTGTTGATTACGTTACGTTGCGTTAAAGAACGACAATAGCTGGCTAACTAACCTAGGAAGTCGCTCTAGACTACACAATTATCTTTGATACAAAGACGGCTGTGTAGCTAGCTATGTAGCTAGCTACGATCAAACAAATCAAGCCGTTGTACTGTAATGAAATGAAATGAAAAATGTGATACTACCTGTGGAGCGAGCGAAATGCGACCAGATTGTTGAGTGCAGAAGTTCTGTTCGGTAGACGTTGGCTAGCTGTTGGCTAGCTAGCAGAGTCTCCTATGTTAAGGACGACATAAAACTACACACTCTAAACTACACAATTATCTTGGGTACGAAGACAGCAAAGACAACTATGTAGCTAGCTAACACTACACTAATCAAGTCGTTCAGTTGAGTGTAATAGTTGTGCTGCTAATCGGTAGACGGTGGACTAGCTAACGGTGGACGTTAGCTAGCTGGCTAGCTGCAGGGCAGTGTAGACTGCGTTAGGACGACGAAATACGATAATTACGCAATTATCTATGAAACAAAGACGGCTGTGTAGCTAGCTAAGAAGAAATTGATAAGATTAGACAAATCAAACCGTTGTACTATAATGAAATGTAATGAAATGTAATACTACCTGCGGACCGAGTGCAGATGCGACCGCTCGCTCCAACCCGGAAGTGCCTATTCTGACAAGCTTGTTTCTCTGTCAGGAGCGTATGTGAAGTAATTAGAATGACAGGGATGGGAGACAGGGAATAGAATGGCAGGTACTGTACTAATTTACCTTAGAGGCGGTGGTGTTGGGTTGGAGAACCAGGTATGGAAACTGTGTGACTAGAACTTGCATAGAACAGCATAGAAACTCAACAAAAATGTAGTATGAAACCAACATACATTCTTCGAAAAAAGGGGTCCAAAGGGGTTATTCGGCTGGCCACATAGGAAAACCATTTTTGGTTCAGGTAGAACTCTTTTTTTTAGCTCAGGTAGAACCCTTTTGGGTTCACGTAGAACCCTCTGTGGAAAGGGTTCTTCATGGAACATAAAAGGGTTCTTCATAGGTTTCTCCTGTGGGGACAGCCGAAGAACCATTTTTGATAACAACATAGAAAACACACAAAAATCAAATAAAACCAGGCATGGCAACTGTGTGGCTAGAACATTGTAGAGGCATACATACTGTAATTCCTCTGAAAATCATCCAGAAAGAATTAAACCACAACAACAGAAACTTGAGGGTGTAGTTTAATTTGGGTCAAACGTTTTGGGTAGCCTTCCACAAGCTTCCCACAAGAAGTTGGGTGAATTTTGGCCCATTCCTCCTGACAAAGCTGGTGTAACTGAGTCAGGTTTATAGGCCTCCTTGCTCGCACGCGCTTTATCAATTATGCCCACACCTTTTCTTTAGGATTGAGGTCAGGGCTTTGTGATGGCCACTCCAATACCTTGACTTTGTTGTCCTTAAGCCATTTTGCCACAACTTTGGAAGTATGCTTGGGGTCATTGTCCATTTGGAAGACCCATTTGCAACCAAGCTGTAACTTCCTGACTGATGTTGCTTCAGATGTTGCTTAAAAATATCCACATATTTTTCCTCCTTCATGATGCCATCTATTTTGTGAAGTGCACCAGTCCCTTCTGCAGCAAAGCATCCCCAAAACATGATGCTGCCACCCCCATGCTTCACGGTTGGGAGGGTCTTCTTCGGCTTGCAAGTCTCCCCTTTTTCCTCCTAACGATGGTCATTATGGCCAAACAGTTCTATATTTGTGTTTCATTACACCAGATGACATTCCTCCAAAAAGTATGATCTTTGTCCCCATGTGCAGTTGCAAACCGTAGTCTGTTTTTTTAAATGGTGGTTTTGGAGTAGATGAAAATAAAACCTAATACAACTCAAATGGAAAGCATTTGCATTTTTGCGCAGTCCAGGCAGTGCTGAGAGGGAATTGCCGAGCGGCCTTTCAGGTTATGTCGACATAGAACTCGTTTTACTGTGGATTCTGGGATTGATTTGCACATTTCGCACTAAAGTACGTTCATCTCTAGGAGACAGAACGCATCTTCTTCCTGAGCGGTATGACGGCTGCATGGTCCCATGGTATTTATGCTTGCGTACTATTGTTTGTACAGATGAATGTGGTACCTTCAGGTGTTTAGAAATTACTCCCAAGGATGAACCAGACTTGTGGAGGTCTACAATTTTTTTTCTGAGGCTGATTTCTTTTGATTTTCCCATGATGTCAAGCAAAGAGGCGTTGAGTTTGAAAGTAGGCCTTGAAATACACGCACAGGTACACCTCCAATTTTCTGGAACTTTCCAAGGTGTTTAAAAAGGCACAGTCAACTTAGTGTATGTAAACTTCTGACCCACTGGAATTGTGATTCAGTGATTTATAAGTGAAATAATCTGTCTGTAAACAATTGTTGGAAAAATTACTTGTCATGCACAAAGTAGATGTCCTAACCGACTTGCCAAAACTATAGTTTGTCAACAAGAAATTTGTGGAGTGGTTGACAAACGAGTTTTAATGACTACAACCTAAGTGTATGTAAATTTCCGACTTCAGCTGTACACATACACACTATCTTTTAGAATATACCTTTATTATTCCCCGCAAACCCTTATACCCCTCCCCAAATTGGAGTAACAATAAACAATAACACTTAGGCTTCTACTTACAGATACTATACACATTTTACAGACACAATCTATTTTACAATAGTTATATTTGGTTTGTTTTTAGTCCTAGTCTTCCTCTATGTCTGATGTCCATCCAATTTGATTTCTATTTGTACTGTGCTATTTCACAAAATTCTGAACCTATATTCATTTTCCAGACCCTGTATGTTTTACATTGGTTATCTTGTTGTTATTAGTCCCACCCTTCAGCTCCATTCAACCCCTCCCATCTATCTCCCTGTTAGAGCTACTAGTTCCCCTTTGGGAACTCACCCCACCCCCCCCTGAGCTGTAATGTGGCGCAGGGAACGCAAGAAATAATCCTAAAAATATTTAACCTCCACAGAATCGCTTGAAAAATGGCTCAAATGAAAGATAAAGAAGTTATTTATCTACCCAGCAAGTCAGATTTCTAAAATGTTTTACGGCGAAAACATAGCACATATTTATGTCCAACCACCACTGCATACATACCTCATTAGCTTAGCCAAGTAGGAAAAAATATGCAATCAACAAACGCAGGATTAAAAGAAAAATCATTTCACTAACCTTTTGAAATCTTCATCAGATGACAGTAATATAACATGTTACACAGTACATTCATTTTTTTTCAATAATATGCAATATATATCCATAAATCTCTGTTTACAATTATGCATCGTTCAAAAAATGCTACTGCAATGTCAGGAGAAATAAATAGCTCCGGCAGATAACGTCAGCTAACAAGGAATACACATCATAAACTTTGACTAAATATGCATGTTTTACATATGTATGGCAAGATAAACTTCTTCTAAATGCAATTGCTATGTTACAATTATTTTTAACGTTACATTTGGCGTTTACTAGGCTATAATAGAGAGTCGGCGCTCTCATTTAGCATACTGACTCCTCTATCATGGAGTCGACAGAAACCCAAAATGAAGACGTAAATATTCCCTTACCATGGCTGTTCTTGCTTCAGAAGACGTGGAAGGGTTAATACTCACCAAGTTAGCGTTCAGTTTTCAAGTCTGTGTCTTTCCGTTCTCAAACTAGACACTTTTCGGTCTAAATGTATGCAAATTTCAAGTGGATGCGCACCAAAACGTCGAAAGTATACATTATATTTCGAGTAAACTTGTCAAACTATGTTTATAATTAAGCCTTAGCATGTTATAAAGGTCTACAGCAATCGTGAGGGCGAACAGATAAGCACACGTTGTTCAGTCCGTCCTGAGAGAAAGAGAGAGAAATTTCCCAGCTCCCATTGGTGAAACTTTTTTTTTGCGTCACCGGGACGTTTGGGCACGCTGAACGTCTCGTGAGCGTGCGATTCTCACAGTTACACGCCTCATCGAAAGCAGGCTTCACGCTGCTGAAGACGTAGAAACTGTTTCCATGGTTATAGCTGTTTGGGAAGTGTGTATACGATGACGTCAAAGTGATGGCAACTTTTCCCATTACAAGAGAGACTTTGGGAGAATGCATGCCCTGAGACTTCTGCTTTAGCTAGAGACAAAATTTAAACGGTTTTATAAGCTTTAGAGTGTTTCCTATTCGATAATAATTTTTATATGCATATATTAGCAACTTTTGACAAAAATGTATCATGGTTTATATGGGTGCCGAATTCCTCCAGAAGGGGCAGTATTCAGGCCTGGCCTAAGTTAACACCATCCATTTTGGATTTCTAGCAGCCATATATTTTTCAACTGTGCTGTGATGCTTCACAAAAGTACTGAATCTTTCTATTCTCATAGTTTCTACAGATTGTAAATTAAAGATAACATTTTTTTGCTAAAATAATCATTACATTATTGATAGAATGACAATGACTTTTCAAATCACCCAGTATTTCTATCTGCAGTGTTAGTTCTAGGTAAATGTTGCAATTCTTCAGCCATTCCTGGACCTGTGACCAAAAACGACCTACATATAGACAATACCAAAATAAATGATCGAATGACTCTGTCTCCTTGCAGCACAATCTGCAGAGCTGGGAAGAATGTATCCCCCATCTATATAACATTATATTGGTTGCAAGGATTTTGTATAATAATTTAAATTGAAAAGTTCTAAGATTTGTTCACTATTGAATTACTACGTAATGCCTACACATTACTGCTGTATGCTACTACTGCCATTTGTGTATGTAGTATTGTGTCACTACTGATCACTACTGACTTGCTCCTGATTCTTTTTCATTTCCTACATATACCCTTTTGAATTGCTATTGAACGAAAACCTTTTCTACTGGTTGCTTATTCAAAATCACTATTGACATGTTCATTTCACTCTGTAGTCACTACTAGACTAGTGCACATGTCATTTCTGTAGTTGTATCATCAAACAAACAAAAATTGTCAGCTTATCCAAACGTGATTGCGCTTAAGAAGAAACATCGACATATTAAATGACATATTTACACTTTTTGAAATCTGTCGATCTGCCCTTAAACAAGGCACTTAACCCTAATTGCTCCAGGGTCGCTGTCAACAATGGCTGATCCCTGGCCGTGACCCCACCTCTCAAAAGGGGGAGTGGGATATGCAAAAATGACATTTCCATTTCACACCACACACTTGTACATGTGTGAAACAGGACAAATATAGGCATCCCCTATTTGGCCTTTGAAAACTCTACTTGTGTATCTTGAGTAGTGCATACACTACACATTCACTCCACAATCCCTACCCGTCACTATTGCATGAATACGTTTTGTGTAGTAATTCAGTAGTACTTTTTCCTGAGGGTAATGGCTACTACAACTTCCTCCTTGAAATACAAAGGAAAAATTCAACATAATGATGTAATTCACAAATATGTGTCATGTTTTCATGCAATGAACTCAAAATGCCAATGCCCTAATGGTATTGAACTCAAAATGTGAACCCAAAACTATTTACACGTACAGAATATTCTCCATCGGTATCTTAATTTATTTTTACTGTGTTACTATTTCCTTTTGTATTTAGCAAATGTTTGTCTACACATGTTGTGTTTGGCGCATGTAACCAATATTCTGGTCTGCATGTAAAGTAACAGTTCATAAAAACAACGTGACATGAGATATCGTTGGAAATCAGAAACCTCTGTTTTTCATACAGTCTAACTTTATACACTGAGGGTTTAATGATTTACTGTACCTCCATTGCTTTGACAGAAAGAGAGTTCAAAAGATTTTGAGTGTGTGCTTGATCCTGGCTGGAATACCTCATGGAAAGCATTGTACATTTTGTAAACTATGCAACATGCTGAATTGAGGCAGGAAAGCTAATTCAAGTACGTATAAAGATTTCAAATACTATCTGAACCCAGGTTGCAACCACAGTGCCCCACTGTTAAACATTTAAATCACAACACACCAACACCTCCTGCTGGTTGGTTTTTAATTCACACGTTGCGTTTTGTAAGCCTTACCAAATTGCAATACAGGCCTGGGTATATATCAAATCAAATCAAATTGTATTTGTCACATACACATGGTTAGCAGATGTTAATGCGAGTGTAGCGAAATGCTTGTGCTTCTAGTTCCGACAATGCAGTAATAACCAACAAGTAATCTAGCTAACAATTCCAAAACTAGTACCTTATAGACACAAGTGTAAGGGGATAAAGAATATGTACATAAAGTTATATGAATGAGTGATGGTACAGAGCGGCATAGGCAAGATACAGTAGATGGTATTGAGTGCAGTATATACATATGAGATGAGTATGTAAACAAAGTGGCATAGTTAAAGTGGCTAGTGATACATGTATTACATAAGGATGCAGTAGATGATATAGAGTACAGTATATACGTATACATATGAGATGAATAATGTAGGGTATGTAAACATTATATTAGGTAGCATTGTTTAAAGTGGCTAGTGATATATTTTACATCTTTTCCCATCAATTCCCATTATTAAAGTGGCTGGAGTTGAGTCAGTGTCAGTGTGTTGGCAGCAGCCACTCAATGTTAGTGGTGGCTGTTTAACAGTCTGATGGCCTTGAGATAGAAGTGGCTCGGGTGGTTGTTGTCCTTGATGATCTTTATGGCCTTCCTGTGACATCGGGTGGTGTAGGTGTCCTGGAGGGCAGGTAGTTTTCCCCCGGTGATGCGTTGTGCAGACCTCACTACCCTCTGGAGAGCCTTACGGTTGTGGGCGGAGCAGTTGCCGTACCAGGCGGTGATACAGCCCGACAGGATCCTCTCGATTGTGCATCTGTAGAAGTTTGTGAGTGCTTTTGGTGACAAGCCGAATCTCTCATCTTTTTAAGTGGGAGAACTTGCACAATTGGTGGCTGACTAAATACTTTTGCCCCACTGTATATATATATATATATATATATATATATATATACACACTACCAATCAAAGGTACACCTATTCCTTAAAGCATTTTTCTTTATTTTTGCTATTTTATACATTGTAGAATAAGAGTGAAGACATCAAAACTATGAAATTACACATATGGAATCATGTAGCAACACAAAAGGTTTTATTTTTGAGATTACGCTAACGCTGCAATTTTTTGTTGTTGAGATTCTTAAAATAGCCACCCTTTGCTTTGATTAAAGTTTTGCACACTCTTGGCATTCTCTCAACCAGCTTCATGAGCTAGTCACCTGGAACTGAACGTCCCCAAGAACTCAATGGCCTCCATAATTCTTAAATGGAAGAAGTTTGGAACCACCAAGACTCTTCATAGAGCTGGTCGCTCAGCCAAACTGAGCAATCGGGTGAGAAGGGCCTTGGTCAGGGAGGTGACAGAGCTCTACTACAGTTACTTTGTGGAGATGGGAGAACCTTCCAGAAGGACAACCATAAACTGCTTTTGCTTTAAATATTAGTTTTGAATCCCATACAATAAGGGGATCTGCTGTACCTATGTTATGTCGGAAGAAGTCAGTTATAAATTCTTCTGTCCTAATTTTTAAAAAGTTATCATCCAATAGACTTTGATTTAATTTACAATATCCCCTTCCATGCTAAATATCCCCTTCCAAATATCCGCTTCCATTCTAGAGTCCTTTATCTATCTCTATGTGATACCTATTGCTGGTCCCCATGTCCACCCAGCTCCATTACTGCAGTGGTAAGAAGAGAAACACACCAGATCAACCAATGACTAAAAGCAGCGGTGGACTTCCTATTGCTTCTGACCTAAATATCGGCCGCCATTTTCTATTAATTTCCCAGACGATTCTACGTGTTGACTTGCCACCGTGACCCCCACTGCTTTTAGCCATTCGTTGGTCTGGTGTGTTTCCTCTAAAGGTGGGGTGGATCACCCACCAGGCCAGCATTAGGACATCAGAACAGGACTCACCCAACCACATGCTGCCTCTATCGCTCTCTCTCACACACTAACTCCCACTCATTTATAAACTCATCTACTATACGGTGTCTGGTCTCCCTATCGTTCTCAAACACTACCTCTTCCTCACTCTCTGACACAACTTAGCTCCCTCTCTCACTACCCCTCCTTCTCTCCCTCTTTCTCTACTCCCCCTTTCATCCCTCTCCAACGCATTCCCGCCAAGAAGTTGGACCTGCACATGTTAAGGATGTGGGGTCTGTAGGAATGATGTACACTTTGTCTTACAGATCTCTCACCCTCTAACCCCACCTTCCTTTTCTGCTCATCTTCACAAGATAGGAGCTGTGCATGTTTGGGGTGTGGGGGTCAGGTATGCATGAATGCTCAGCTCAGTGCAAAGCAGAGCAGTACAGCACAGTAAGGAGTTCTGGCAGTCCCAGTTCTGTCACTCACCACCCTATTGGATCCCTTCCAGGTCACAGAGTTTTCAGAGCACCAAGAGCCAGTTGTACCACCATCATGATTTATGGATTGAACAATAGTAGGGATTAACTCTGCTCAGTGGCACAGAGTCTAGCAATGCTGTACTTTACTACTGTCCCTTCTCAGTCTGACATAATGTGTTGTATTTTACCACACCTCTCTCTCTGTAAGCAAACATCAAATTGTACTTTAATACTCTGATTGATAATAACATTGAGTGGTGCTTTAGATAGCAACATGGGCTGTGCTGCACTTACTTCAAGACAGACAATTATCTGTGCATTGACTTGAGGTATATGTACAGTACCAGTCAAAAGTTTGGACACCTACTCATTCCAGGGTTTGTCTTTATTTTTACGATCTTCTACAATGTAGAATAATAGTGAAGACATAAAAACTATGAAATAACAAATATAGAAAAATGTAGTAACCCAAAAAGTGTTAACCTGTCTATGACTAGGAAGCCCGGTCCGCTAGCGGAACCCCTCGCCAACAGCCAATGAAAGTGCAGGGCGCCAAATACAAATCAACAGAAATCTCATAAATCAAATTTCTCAAACATACAAGTATTAGGCACCATTTTAAAGATACAATTCTCGTTAATCCAGCCACCGTGTCTGATTTAAAGCAAAAGCTCCACAAACGATTATGTTAAGTCAACACCAACTCACAGAAAAACCCAGCCATTTTTCCAGCCAAAGAGAGGAGTCACAAAAAGCACAAATAATCACTAACCTTTGATGATCTTTATCAGATGACACTCATAGGACTTCATGTTACACCATACATGTATGTTTTGTTCGGTAAAGATCATATTTATATCCAAAAATCTTATTTTACATTGGCATGTTACGTTCAGTAGTTCCAAAACATGCAGTGATATTGCAGAGAGCCACATTAATTCACAGAAATACTCACTATAAATGTTGATGAAAATTCAAGTGTTATGCATGGAACTTTAGATAATCTTCTCCTTAATGCAACCGCTGTGTCAGATTTCTAAAAATCTTTACGGAAAAAGCATAATCTGAGAACGGCGCTCAGAGCCCAAACCAGCCAGAGAAATATCTGTCATGTTGGGTAGTCAACATTAGTCATAAATAGCATTATAAATATTCACTTACCTTTGATGATCTTCATCAGAATGCACTCCCAGGAATTGCAGTTCCACAATAAATGCGTGTTTTGTTCGATAATGTCCATCATTTATGTCCATTTATGTCTAATAGCTTCTTTTGTTAGGGCGTTTGGTAAACAAATCCAAAATCACATTCAGGTCCAGTTGGACGAAAAGTTCAAAAAGTTATATTACAGGTCGAAGAAACTTGCCAAACTAAGTATAGAATCAATCTTTAGGATGTTTTTATAAAAAAAATGCAATAATGTTCCAACTGGAGAATTCCATTGTCTGTAGAAAAGCAATGAAACGAGAGATACCTCTCATGTGAAAGCACGTGACTGAGAACGAGTCTGCAGGCAGACCCCTTAGTCAAACAGCTCCCATCCGGCCCCCCTTCACAGGACCAGCCTGAAACAAAGTTCTAAAGACAGTTGACATCTAGTGGAAGCCTTAGGGAGTGCAAAATAACCCATATCCCACTGTGTATTCGATAGGGGTGAGTTCAAAAACTACAAACCTCAGATTTCCCACTTCCTGTTTGGATTTTTTCTCAGGTTTTTGCCTGCCATATGAGTTCTGTTATACTCACAGACATCATTCAAGCAGTTTTAGAAACGTCCAAGTGTTTTCCATCCAATACTAATAATAACATGCATATATTAGCATCTGGGACTGAGTAGGAGGCAGTTCACTCTGGGCACGCTATTCATCCAAAAGTGAAAATGCTGCCCCCTATCCCAAAGAAGTTTTTAACTTTTAATTTTTGGATAAAAAATGTTCCCGTTTTAAACAAGATATTTTGTCACGAAAAGATGCTCGACTATGCATGTAATTGACAGCTTTGGAAAGAAAACACTCTGACGTTTCCAAAACTGCAAAGATATTATCTGTGAGTGCCCCAGAACTAATGCTACAGGCAAAACCAAGATGAAATTTCATACAGGAAATGGTCCAGATTTTGAATGCCCTGTGTTCCAATGTCTCCTTATATGGCTGTGAATGGGCCAGGAATGAGCCTGCACTTTCTGTCGTTTCCCCAAGGTGTCTGCAGCATTGTGACGTATTTGTAGGCATATCATTGGAAGATTGACCATAAGAGACTACATTTACCAGGTGTCCGCCCGGTGTCTTCCGTCGAAATTATTGCGTAATCTCCAGGTCCATGCGTGTTCCATTTCTTCAGAGGAGAAACCAAACTGCCACGAATGATTTATCATCGATAGATATGTGAAAAACACCTTGAGGATTGATTCTAAACAACGTTTGCCATGTTTCTGTCGATATTATGGAGTTAATTTGGAAAAAAGTTTGCGGGTTTTCGGGTTTTTTCTTACCCAAACGTGATGAACAAAATGGAGCGATTTGTCCTACACAAATAATATTTTTGTAAAAACTGAACATTTGCTATCTAACTGAGTCTCCTCATTGAAAACATCTGAAGTTCTTCAAAGGTAAATGATTTTATTTGAATGCTTTTCTTGTTTTTGTGAAAATGTTGCATGCTGAATGCCAGGCTTAATGCTATGCTAGGCTATCAATACTCTTACACAAATGCTTGTTTAGCTATGGTTCAAAAGCATATTTTGAAAATCTGAGATGACAGTGTTGTTAACAAAAGGCTAAGCTTGAGAGCAAATATATTTATTTCATTTCATTTGCGATTTTCATGAATAGTTAACGTTGCGTTATGGTAATGAGCTTGAGGCTATAAATAGGATCCCGGATACGGGATTGCTCGTCGCAACAGGTTAAACAAATCTAAATATATTTTATATTTGAGATTCTTCAAAGTAACCACCGTTTGCCTTTGGTTAACACTTTTTTGGTTACTACATGTTTCCATATCTGTTATTTCATAATTTTGTTATCTTCACTATTATTTTACAATGTATAAAATAGTAAAAATAAAGAAAAACCCTTGAGTGAGTAAGTGTGTCCAAACTTTTGACTGGCGCTGTAGTTGACTGTGATCTTTTATACAGTGAAAGAGTTAGACACTGTCTTCCATTTTGAAAATGTCTACGTCCTTTACACAGAATATTTAAGTCTGTGCTTTCAACTGTCCCTCACTGAAAATTTGAGTAAAGTGACAGTTGGAGTTTGAACGTGTGAAACAAAATAAACTATGCATAGAAAGAGTTCTCTATAACAATCAGGAATTCATTGACAGATGTGATATATCTTTCAAATAAATAACGGACAATATGATGACAGATAAATCATTATCAGCCAAACAGACATTTTACATACGTACAAGAAGCTTATTTCTCTAACATTTTAGGCTCAAATGTGTTTACATTCCTGTTAGTGAGCATATCCCCTTTGCCAAAATAATTTGTCCACCTGATAGGTGTGGCATATCAAGAAGCTGATTAAACAGCATGATCATCATTTACATTTACATTTACATTTACATTTAAGTCATTTAGCAGACGCTCTTATCCAGAGCGACTTACAAATTGGTGCGTTCACCTTAAGACATCCAGTGGAACAGCCACTTTACAATAGTGCATCTAAATATTTTAAGGGGGGTGAGAAGGATTACTTTATCCTATCCTAGGTATTCCTGAAAGAGGTGGGGTTTCAGGTGTCTCCGGAAGGTGGTGATTGACTCCGCTGTCCTGGCGTCGTGAGGGAGTTTGTTCCACCATTGGGGGGCCAGAGCAGCGAACAGTTTTGACTGGGCTGCGCAGGAACTGTACTTCCTCAGTGGTAGGGAGGCGAGCAGGCTAGAGGTGGATGAACGCAGTGCCCTTGTTTGGGTGTAGGGCCTGATCAGAGCCTGGAGGTACTGAGGTGCCGTTCCCCTCACAGCTCCGTAGGCAAGCACCATGGTCTTGTAGCGGATGCGAGCTTCAACTGGAAGCCAGTGGAGAGAGCGGAGGAGCGGGGTGACGTGAGAGAACTTGGGAAGGTTGAACACCAGACGGGCTGCGGCGTTCTGGATGAGTTGTAGGGGTTTAATGGCACAGGCAGGGAGCCCAGCCAACAGCGAGTTGCAGTAATCCAGACGGGAGATGACAAGTGCCTGGATTAGGACCTGCGCTGCTTCCTGTGTGAGGCAGGGTCGTACTCTGCGGATGTTGTAGAGCATGAACCTACAAGAACGGGCCACCGCCTTGATGTTAGTTGAGAACGACAGGGTGTTGTCCAGGATCACGCCAAGGTTCTTAGCGCTCTGGGAGGAGGACACAATGGAGTTGTCAACCGTGATGGCGAGATCATGGAATGGGCAGTCCTTCCCCGGGAGGAAGAGCAGCTCCGTCTTGCCGAGGTTCAGCTTGAGGTGGTGATCCGTCATCCACACTGATATGTCTGCCAGACATGCAGAGATGCGATTCGCCACCTGGTCATCAGAAGGGGGAAAGGTTGCACCTTGTGCTGGGGACAATAAAAGGCCACTCTAAAATGTGCAGTTTTGTCACACAACACAGTGCCACAGATTGCAATGTGAAGCAGGTTATGGGTCTGAAAGTTTAACAGCATGCAGGCAGCCATATGACACACACAGAACAACTTGCACAATTATTCTTAACCCTCAGTCCTCTAACACCACATGTTGGTGTGGGGGTGGGCAGACATATCAGATATATCACTGTAGCAGCAGTGGTGTTAAGTACTAAAGTAAAAATACTTTAAATGCTACTTCTGTCGTTTTTTGGGGGTATCTGTACTTTAGTATTTATATTTTTGGCTACTTTTACTTCACCACATTCTTTAAGAAAATAATGTACTTTTCACTCCATGCATTTTCCCTGACACCCAAAAGTACTCGTTACATTTTGAATGGCTAGCAGGACAGGAAAATGGTCAAATACATGCACTTATCAAAATAACATCCCTGGTGATCCCTATTGCATTTTGATCTGGCAGACTCACAACACAAATGCTCCATTTGTAAATGACGTCTGAGTGTTGGAGTGTGCCCTTGGCTATCTGTAAATAAAATAAAAAACAATACAATTGTGCCATGTGGTTTGGTTAATATAGGGAATTTTAAATGATTTATACTTTCACTTTTAACACTTAAGTATATTAAAGCAATTACATTTACCTTTGATATTCAAGTATATTTAAAACCAAATACTTTTACTCAAGTAGCATTTTACTGGGTGACTTTCACTTTTACATGAGTTATTTTCTATGAAGGTATCTTTACATTTACTCATATGACATTTGGGTACGTCTTCCACCACTGTGTAGCAGACATAAACATACTGTACACCGATGAGACAGTCTACAGGGGAGGAGGTCAGAGACCTGGCAGTGCGGTACGGCAGCAAGACAAAGGAGCTGATCATGGACTACAGGGAACGGAGGGCCGAGCACGCCTCCGTTCACATCGATGGGGATGTAGCGGAGCTGGTCCACATGAAAAAGGATCTATCATTGTCCACACACACCAACATAGTTGTGAAGAGGGCACGACAACACCTCATACCCCTCAGGAGGCTGAAAAGATTTGGCATGGGCCCTCAGATCCTCAAAAGGTTTCACAGCTGCACTGTTGAGAGCATATTGACTGGCTCCATCACCGCTTGGTATGGAAACTGCTTGGCATTCGACCGCAAGGTGCTGCAGAGAGTAGTGCGTAAGGCCTAGTACATCACTAATCACTGGGGCCGAGCTTCCTGCCATCCAGGACCTCTACACCAGGCGGTGTCAAAGGAAGGCCCTAAAAATTGTCAAAGACTCCAGCCACCCAAGTCATAGACTGTTCTCTATGCTATCGCATGACAAGCGGTACCAATGCACCAAGTCTGGAGCCAACAGGACCCTGAACGGCTTCTACCCCCAAGTCATAAGACTGCTAAATAGATAGTTAAATAGTTAACCAAATAGCTACCCAGACTTTCTGCATTGAGCCTTTTGCACATACGTTTTTTTGACTCTTCACATACACTGCTGCTTATGTTTTATTATCTATACAGTTAACTAGTCACTATATTCCTAGTTATATGTACTTATACAACAGGTGGGTTTAATCCTGAATGCTGATCGGTTAAAACCGCATTCCAGCAGGTGTTTATTCCACAAGTTACCACCGGCTAAATCTATGAAGTTAAAATGCCTATTTACTCTGTTTCATCTGGCTGCGCAATCAACTGCCTCATCAGCCCAGCCAGGCGACTTATAAACATTATCTCCACTATAAAAAGCATCGAGACATTCTCACATTTCGTTTAGACAAACATTTAGTTTTCAACAGCATCAATTTGTATAAACCTTGTCTGTCTGTCTCTCTGACATTTGCAACATTGTTTCAATATTAAAATTTCACCTCCAGCCGTTTCATAGTCAAAATCATGAATCAGCATCATTTTATGGATATATACAAAGAACTATCAATAGAAAACAGGCAAAACGAAACTAAGTGCACCTAGTGTGAAGCGTTTGCAGCTTCAGTTTGAAGTTAGTTATCTGTGTTGTTGGCTAACTGAACAACAGTGTCCTGACGAGAGAGCACATTTTCTATGTCAGGTGAAACCGCTCATCATTAGCTCATTGTTATGGATGGTATCCAAATAAATGTCTCTAGAAAACAGCTTTAAACAAATGCAAATGTAGCTACAATGTTGTTGTAGTTGGCTAGCTAGCAAGCAAGGGATAAGAATGTTGTCAGCCAATATGGCAATGGAACATCTACAACCAACGACTGGGCCGTGTCCATAGATACAGACACCAAAAGACGGAATGACTGGGTCGCATCTCTGTCAACTGAATGAACGAACGACCAGCTGGCTTGGGTAGCAACCATTGATGTGTGTCAGGACTATATCTTGTGGAAGGATGAAATAGTATGAATAAATTCATCAAAATAACATTTCCAATAAAATATGTCAATCATTATTTGTATAAAAAAGTGATGATGGCCTCGAAGCCAATGTGTGTAGGATATACTTGCATGGTTGGCCTAACAACACCTGTGCCAATATATCCTCCAAACACTGGCTTCTCTGCCATTATCACTTAATTATAAACAGGCTGGTTCAAGCCCTGAATGCTGATTGGCTGACAGCTGTGGTATGACAAAACATTTTTTTTTACTGCTCTAATTACTTTGGTAACCAGCTTATAATAGCAATAAGGCGCCTCTGCGATTTGTGATATACAGTTGAAGTCGGAAGTTTACATACACTTAGGTTGGAGTAATTAAAACTCGTTTTTCAACCATTCCACACATTTCTTGTTAACAAACTATAGTTTTGGCAAGTCGGTTAGGACATCTACTTTGTGCATGACACAAGGTTTACAGACAGATTATTTCACTGTATCACAATTCCAGTGGGTCAGAAGTTTACATACACTAAGTTGACTGTGCCTTTTTAAACAGCTTGGAAAATTCCAGACAATGATGTCATGGCTTTAGAAGCTTCTTATAGGCTAATTGGCATCATTCGAGTCAATTGGAGGTGTACCTGTGGATGTATTCCAAGGCCTACCATCAAACTCAATGCCTCTTTGCTTTACATCATGGGAAAGTCAAAAGAAACCAGCCACAAGACCTCAGAAAACAAATTGTAGCCCTCCACTGGTCTGGTTCATTCTTGGGAGCAATTTCCAAATGCCTGAAGGTACCATGTTCATCTGTACAAACAATAGTACGCAAGTATAAACACCATGGGACCATGCAGCCATCATACCGCTCGGGAAGGAGACGTGTTCTGTCTCCTAGAGATGAACGTACTTTGGTGTGAAAAGTGCAAATCAATCCCAGAACAACAGCAAAGCATCTTGTGAAGATGCTGGAGGAAACAGGTACAAAAGAGTCTATATCCACAGTAAAATGAGTACTATATCAACATAACTTGAAAGGCCACTCAGCAAGGAAGAAGCCACTGTTCCAAAACCGCCATAAAAAGCCAGACTAAGGTTTGCAACTGCACATGGGGACAAAGATCATACTTTTTGGAGGAATGTCCTCTGGTCAGATGACACAAAAAATTGAACTGTTTGGCCATAATGACCATCATTATGTTTGGAGGAAAAAGGGGGAGGCTTGCAAACCGAAAAAGCACGGGGGTGGCAGCATCATGTTGTGTGGGTGCTTTGCTGCAGGAGGAACTGGTGCACTTCACAAAATAGATGGATTTAAGAGGAAGGAAAATTATATGGATATATTGAAGTAACATCTCAAGATGTTAAAGCTTGCGACCAAGTTAAAGCTCGTCTTTCAAATGGACATTCAACCCAAGCATACTTCCAAAGTTGTGGCAAAATGGCTTTAGGACTACAAAGTCAAGGTATTGGAGTGGCCATCACAAAGCCCTGACCTCAATCCTATAGAAACTTTGTGGGCAGAACTGAAAAAGCGTGTGCGAGCCAGGAGGCCTACAAACCTGATTCAGTTCCACCAGCTCTGTCAGGAGGAATGGGCCAAAATTCACCCAACTTATTGTGGGAAGCTTGTGGAAGGCTACCCAAAACGTTTGACCAAAGTTAAACAATTTAAAGGCAATGCTACCAAATACTAATTGAGTGTATGTAAGCTCCTGACCCACTGGGAATGTGATGAAATAAATAACATCTGAAATAAATCATTCTCCTATTATTCTGACAGTTCACATTCTTAAAATGAAATGGTGATCCTAACTGACCTAAGACAGAGCATTTTTACTAGGATTAAATGTGAGGAATTGTGAAAAACTTAGTTTAAATGTATTTGGCTAAGGTGTATGTAAACTTCCGACTTCAACTGAATGGCCATTATATCACGGCTAAGGGCTGTGTCCAAGCACTCCACGTTGCATTGTGAATAAGAACAGTCCTTAGCTGTGGTATATTAGCCATAAACCCCATCTCCTCGGGCCTTATTGCTTTTTAAAAATATATTTTTTAAGGCATTATACCATGGCATTGTTGAATATTTCTTTCTTATTGGTTTGAAGGCCATTCTAGAGCGTGCATTATTTTCCTATAACGCATGGCATATTTGCACAGTAGAATTCAATGGCTATAGTTATTTTTTGCAAGTTTTGTTTGAGCTGCTTTTGATAGCAAAAGTCGAAATTAAAATAGTACTGGTATTGTTGAATTCGATTTTCGTAATAGCACACTAGGACTGATGGTTTGGTAAGCTCAGAGGTTCCCAAACCTTTTATAGTCCCGTACTCCTTCCAACATTCAACCTCCAGCTGTGTAACCCCTCTAGCTGCAGGGTCAATGCACTCTCAAATGTTGTTTTTTGCCATCAATGTAAGCCTGCCACACAAACACACTATACAATACATTTATTAAACATAAGAATGAGTGTGAGTTTGTCACTTCCCATGAGCCGGGTTGTAAAAAAGAGCTCTTATAGGACCACGGCACAAATAATAATAAATCAATCATTTTGCTCTTTATTTAACCATCTTAGATATAAAACCTTATTTGTTCATCAAATTGTGAAAAACACACCACAGGCTAATGAGAAGGGTATGCTTGAAAGGATGTACATAACTCTGCAATGTTGGGTCTCATTCTTAAATAATTTCCTACACACAGTCTGTGCCTGTATTTAGTTTTCATGCTAGTGAGGGCCGAGAATCCACTCTCACATATGTACATGGTTGCAAAGGGCATCAGTGTCTTAACAGCGTGATTTGCCAATGCAGGACAATCTGAGTGCAGCCCAATCCAGAAATCTGGCAGTGACTTTTGATTCAATTAAATTTCCACAGAACAGCTTGTTGCAATTTTGATAAGGCTCTCTTGAAAAGATATCGGTAAGTGGACTGGAGGCAGGGTATGAATAATATAATGAATCCAGTTGTTTGTGTCATCCGTTTCGGGAAAGTACCTGCGTAATTGCACACCCAACTCACTCCGGCGCATCGCTATATCACATTTGACATTGTCTGTAAGCCGGAGTTCATTTGCACACAAAACAATCATACATGATGGAAAGACCTGTGTGTTGTCCTTATTAATACAGACAGAGAAGTGCTCCAACTTCTTAATAATAGCCTCAATTATGTCTCGTACATTGAATATAGTTGCGGAGAGTCCCGGTTATCCCAGATTCAGATAATTCAGGCGAGAACAAACATCACCTAGATAGGCCAGTTGTGTGAGAAACTCGTCATCATGCAAGCGGTCAGACAAGTGAAAATGGTCAGTAAAGAAAACTTTAAGCTCGTCTCTCAATTAAAAACAAAACGTGTCACTACTTTTCCCTTTGATATCCAGCGCTCTTCTGTATGTTGTAAAAGCGTTACATGGTCGCTGCCCATATCATTGCATAGTGCAGAAAATACATGAGAGTTCAGGGGCCTTGCGTAAACAAAGTTAAAGGACTACCCCCTTTAAAAAAAAAATTGTGACTAAGATAACATACCCAAATCTAACTGCCTGTAGCTCAGGCCATGAAGCAAGGATATGCATTTTCTTGGTACCATTTGAAAGGAAACACTTACATTTACATTTTTACATTTAAGTCATTTAGCAGACGCTCTTATCCAGAGCAACTTACAAATTGGTGCATTCACCTTATGACCTCCAGTGGAACAGTAGTGCATCTAAATCTTTTCAGGGGGAGGGGGGGTGAGAGGGATTACTTTATCCTATCCTAGGTATTCCTTAAAGAGGTGGGGTTTCAGGTGTCTCCGGAAGGTGGTGATTGACTCTTGGGAGTTTATGGAAATGTGAAAGGAATGTAGTAGGATATAACACAATAGATCTGGTAAAAGATAATACATAGAAAAAACGAACCGCTCTTTTGTATTTTTTTTGTACCATCATCTTTGAAAATCAAGAGAAAGGCCATAATGTATTATTCCTGCCCGAGTGCAATTTAGATGTTGGCCACTAGATGGCATCAGTGTATGTGCAAAGTTTTAGACTGATCCAATGAACCATTGCATTTTTGTTTAAAATGTATCAAAACGGCCCAAATGTGCCTAATTTGTTTATTAATAACTTTTTATGTTCAAAATTGTGCACTCTTTTCAAACAATGGCAATGTATTATTTCACTGTAATAGCTACTGTAATTGGACAATGCAGATCGATTAACAAGAATTTAAACTTTCTGCCAATATCAGATATTTCTATGTCCTGGGAAATTCTCTTGTTACTTATAACCTTACGCTAATCGCATTAACCTCTTCAGTCGACCCTCTACTTTTTTGAACATTTTGTTAAAAATCGCGCAACATTTCAGCGCCCTGCTACTCATGCCAGGAATATAGTACGTTCATATGGTTAGAATGTGTGGATAGGAAACCCTCGGACGTTTTTAAAACTGGTTAAATCACGACTGTGGCTATTACATAACGTGCGTTACATCGGAAAGCGCAGGAAAACCTGATCACAGAAAATGGAAATAAATATCCTTGCGCCACTTCCAGCAATTGTTAACAGTGAGCCGAATTAGATAAGACCGAGCATTCAACTCCCACAGCATCCCCATGTTGTCTAGAGTCTTGTGAATTGAATCCTCTTTGATTCTTGGTTGAACCGAAAGAGGGGCACGACTTACCTCCGGTCTCCGCCCAGATCATTCCGGAAGAGCTCTCTCCTGAAATTTTTTCCAAGACGACAGCTAATGATATTTACATCGCCTACGGATGATTTTTATCGCTTATTAACGTTTACTAATACCTAAAGTAGCATTACAAACGTATTTCGAAGTGTTTTGTGAAAGTTTATCGTCTACTTTTTGAATTTTAAAAAATGACGTTACGTTGTGAAATCGCTGTTTTTTTCGTTTATCACACAGTCTACATATAACGATATCTTGGCTTTATATGGCCCGATTTAATTGAAATAAAGACCCAATAATGTTTATGGAACATCTAGGAGTGCCAACAAAGAAGATGGTGAAAGGTAATGACTGTTTTCTATTTTATTGTGCGGTTTGTGTAACGCCGAAATGCTAATTATTTTGTTTACGTCCCCTGCTGTGCTTTTCTGTTGTAGTGTATTGGTGCATGCTATCAGATAATAGCTTCTCATGCTGTCGCCGAAAAGCATTTTAAAAATCGGACTTGTTGCCTGGATTCACAACGAGTGTAGCTTTAATTTGATACCCTGCATGTGTATTTTAATTAACTTTTGAGTTTTAACTAATACTATTAGCATTTAGCGTAGCGCATTTGCATTTCCAGAGCTCTAGTTGGGACGCAAGCGTCCCAGGTAGAGGCAAGAGGTTAACCTACGTTAGCTCAACCGTCCCGTGGAAGGAACACCGATACAGAAGAAGTTTGAACTAATTAACCATTTTCACTGTAGTGTCCAAAACATCTTTCAAGCTGTTAGGCATTCCCTTGGCAGTAAGAGCTTCTCGGTGAATGCTGCAGTGTACCCAAGTGGCGTCGGGAGTAACTGCTTGCACTCGCATTACCACTCCACTATGTCTCCCTGTCATGGCTTCTGCACCAACAGTACAGATACCAACATGAGCAGCAACTACGTTTGGCTACATACCCGCGAGGGAGTAACGGTTAATGTGATGAAATGTTAATTATTTGACTAGGCTACCTGTATTTGACATTGTGTTGTTATTATTTCGCTCAACACTAGAGGGTTTAATCTTATTTTTGGCATTGAAACGAGGCTAATCAGGCGAGAAACAAATGTCAATCCAAAAGTATAGCCCCACTGGAAAATATAAATGGACTGTTTGAAAATGTGAAGAAAATCACATTTTTATTTGGCGTACCCCTGACACAGGTAGCCTAGTCAAATAATTAACATTTCATCACATTAACCGTTACTCCCTGACACCATTGCGCATACCACGGCAACACTGTAGTTATCTGGTAAACTAGCTACTTCAGTGGATGTTGAACACATTTCTACTGACAAATGAACACATTTCTAGTGGCAAATGTGTTAAATTATAGCCAAGGTATAAAAGGGATAATCAACTCGTGGCTCTATGCCTTCTCTAGAAAATAATGCAACTCCGTTGAAGGTCATGGCCACTCTGCTTGCGCGTCGAAGAACACACCTTCCACGTCGTTCTTTAATTTCCATAGAACGCATAGCCCCTCGTTGATTATCCCTTACATATCTGCTTCAATTACCTCGTACCCTGCACGTCGACTCGGTACTGGTTCCCCGTGTATTTAGCCATTACTCCTTGTGTATTTATTATTACTTTTGTTTTTATGTGTTATTACTATTATATTATTTCACTTTTCTTTCTCTGCATTGTTGGGAAGGGCCGTAAGTAAGCATTTCACTACTAGTCTACACCTGTTGTTTACAAAGCATTTGAGAGTACCGTAATAGTTTAGTTGAAGGTCAATTCTTTGTCTAAATTAAATGTACATCCTTTACATGCCCAGTATCAGGAATCAAGGTAAGACCCAAGTGCAGACTGTGTGAAGTAAAAATGTTTATTGTAACGACAGGGGCAGGCAAACGACAGGTCAAGTCAGCCAGGGGTCGATAATCCAGAGCAGGGGCCAAGGTACAGGACGGCAGCCAGGCTCAGGGTCAGGTCATGCAGAGGTCGGTAAACCAGAGGTGTAGCAAAGGCACAGGACGGCAGGCAGGCAGGCTCAGGGTCCGAGACACGAAGCGGTCAGGCGGGCAGGTACAGGTTACATTTTACATTACATTTAAGTCATTTAGCAGACGCTCTTATCCAGAGCGACTTACAAATTGGTGCGTTCACCTTAAGACATGCAGTGGAACAGCCACTTTACAATAGTGCATCTAAATCTTTTAAGGGGGGTGAGAAGGATTACTTTATCCTATCCTAGGTATTCCTGAAAGAGGTGGGGTTCAGGTTCAGGACAGATCAAAACCAGGAGGACGAGAAAAAGAGAGACCATGGAAAACCAGGAGCTGAGACAAAATGCTGGTTAGGCTTGAACAAACAAGACAACCTGGCAACAGACAAACAGAGAACACAGGTATAAGTACACAGGGGAAGATAGGCACCTGGAGGGGGTGGAGACGAGCACAAGGACAGGTGAAACAGATCAGGACGTGACACCCAGACCTTACCCAGGAGGAGGAGTTCCAACCCATATTTGATACAGGCTCAGGCTGCTCCACTTGGCAATGTCAATTAAACCTCTTTTGTAGATTTAATTAATGACACTTAAGGCATTTAAGAATTTTAAGAAGGGCACCTGAAAGCGACTTAACATCTGACTCCTAGGTGGTAGCCTATTATTTAGAAATCTTTGTGTTCCCTTTATATGCATGTGCAGAGAGAC
Organism: Oncorhynchus nerka; assembly: GCF_034236695.1. Taxonomy (NCBI): domain Eukaryota; kingdom Metazoa; phylum Chordata; class Actinopteri; order Salmoniformes; family Salmonidae; genus Oncorhynchus; species Oncorhynchus nerka. The sequence goes on along the minus strand of NC_088399.1, from coordinate 50,160,088 downwards.
TGTATAAGTGGGTGGATCATTATGTATAAGCAGTTGCCAAGCTTCAGAAGAGGCACCATACATGTAGGTATGTATGTATGTATTTATTTATGAATTGGGGACCCCTCTCATGCATTTAAACCACTTCTGTCAAAACCAAGGCAACATAGCTTATCCATCAGATAGAGAGTCAGAGTCTCCACTCCATTCTGAGACCATCATCAGACTAATCTAATGAAGACATTAGTCAGACATTCTTCTAGTTTCACTGCTGTAAGACGGGCTGACCAGGGGCCATCAGTGAGACCAGGGGACCAGAGGAGTCAGATCACCCAGAGGTGTTATAAATAGCTGTTATCCCAAGCATCCTGGTCACACAGGACCAGGTTAATTACAGTCGACAATCTGTCACGATATATAGGAGCTACGCCTTGAGGTTGATCTCAAGTTCCACTCACTGGTAAAGCAATTATTTTCTAATTTCCTGTTTTTTTTCTGGGGGAGAAAGAAAGAAAGAAAAAGTGTTTTGCAGAGTTATAATTGGCCGTGACCCAATGATAGGGGAACATTTATTGCAGTGCATGTTCTGGAATTGAAGCACATGCTGTGTTGGTTCCCAGAAACAATAAGTTGCAGTGTTCAGAATATAATGTGAATATGTCAGTAACATTTTCTTCAGTGTTCTGCTGAAATAGCTTGCCATTTGTAATTATGGAATTAATTTAATATGGGATGGTTTTGTTTTTGCATTGCATGCATTGAGCATTTCATGGCGATTACATGTACAGTATGCATATTTTTTGCATGTCGTCATTATAAAAGAAAGATTCTTCAAAACCAAATTCCATGATATATTTTATTGCACACTTAGTTTAATCATTGCAAATTCAAGTCAATGTTTAAATGGAAACACATCTGATCCTTTTCGTACTACTTTCTGATAACAGCAGATTTATAATAACTTCTAAAATGCATAACCATAAAAACAATTATTACAAACATAGAGCAACAGTTGACTTTGACGGCCCCATTGGTGTTGGCGGATTGTGATGCCAATCTGATGAAAAATGTTTGGGAGATCAGAGGCAGAGACTACTACTCTAAAATAATGATTAAGCAGGAGAGACTGGAGCAGAGCACTCTGGCTAAGTAAGAACACACACACACACACACACACACACACACACACACACACACACACACACACACACACACACACACACACACACACACACACACACACACACACACACACACACACACACACACACACAGGTTCGGGGGTGTGTCAGAAATATTTAGGTTATTTTCAGTGGCCACAGTAGATGGTGGTGGCGCGAAAGGTCTGGGTTTTGATGAATTAACAAGTTGTGGGTGTGTCGAGGCTTGGCTCTTTCCTGGCCAATCAGAACATGCTCCATGGCTAAATATGTGGTTGCTTCAAGTTGTGTTTCTACAGTCTTATGTATTGCGTTGTCATCAAATCCAATTTGAATGCTAGTCCGTTATAGCCTAGTTCTTTAAATAGCCTGCCATATATTTGTCAAATGTGTTGAACATGTTTGCAGTCCACATCATACTAAATGCATTTCTTAAATATGGAAATACATTGTTAAACATAGGCTATTACACTCACACTGATATAGGGTCTATGTCTACTTTAAATTGCAGACTGGACATGCCAAATATAGTCAATAAGCAAGATTAAATTCGATAGGCTATTGATGAGGCCTAAAAAGACAGTGTATAATTCGAATCAAATTCTAATTAAAAAAACACTTTAAATATGCTATGTCTAAATATAGTCAGGCACCATAATTGCTCCCCCTAGGCTTTGGCAAACCGTGGGGTGTTGGGTTGAGCACACAAAGCTGGACACAGAGACAGGGAGATTCTAGTCAGAAAACACGACTCTACCAGGCAACAAAAAATAAAGGTGACAACAAAATAACTTAGGGTTAGCTCGGTCCTTCTTCTCATATTCGGCTCCGTGCCTCCGGGAGCTTTGTTTCCCCTCTCTCTTTTTCCACTCCTGTGGTGTGCCACGGTGCTACATTTATGTGGCCTGCACGGCTGGTTGGCACTCTCCCCTAATTACACCTAATTGGTGCCATCAGAGTCAGGGTGCGTAACCCGGGTACTCCCAGCAGAGGGAGCCAACGTTGCGGCATGTACCTCCCCTCTATCACCAACCCCCCGGGGTAGAGGGCATTCGCATTGCCGTGCCAGGCGCCAGACCTGTGAATGACAGAGGAAGAGAACTGCTGTAAGGACAGGAACCAGTGGGTGATGCAGTCATTCATGTCCTTACCTCTTGCCATCCACACAAAGGGGGCATAGTCGGTGATCAGGGTCAACTTCCTCCAGGGGAGGTAATACTTCACCGCGAGGCACTCCTTCGAGACAATTAAGTACTCTTCTCCCTCGGGAGGAGCTTCCTGCTGACATACATGATGGGGTTCTCCTCGCCTTCCTGCTCTTGGGACAAGACGGCCCCACCCCTGTGTCAGACGTGTCTGTTTGGACCAGGAGGTTTCTTAAGAAGTCCGGGGTGACGAGTACCGGGTGCGAACATAGCGCGTCCTTCAGGGCCTGGAATGCCACCTCAGTGTCCTTGGTCCATCGCACCGTCTGGGGTAGGTACGCCTTTGTCAGGTATGTGAGGGAAGAAGCCATTGCGGCAAAGTTAGGTACAAATCAACTGTAGCAGCCTGCTAACCCCAGGAACGACTGCACCTGCCTCTTGGTTTGGGGGACGGGCCATTCCCCAAAGGCACATTTTTTTCTTCTTTTTGGGGCTTCACGTTTCCCACTCTGATTTGATAGCCCAGGTACTGGTGGTTCGCGCACAACCCGCATCCCTTAGCGCATCCACCACATTCTGTAGCCTACAGAGATGGGACTCCCAACTGTCACTGTGCACCATTATATCATCAGAATGTTATGACGGTCCGGTTAGGATCCAAATAAGTCAGATCAGCTTTGCAATAAATAACTAAATAACTTTAACCAGACCCCCTCTCACCCACAGAGGGGGGAGAAGGGAACTGGTGGGGGGGTTGACAGCTCTCGCCCTGTTGTAAATCAAGGAGAGAACATTCAGGCATCTCCCTCTCCAAATTCACCTAAGGAATGTGCCTTCATCTACACTGACATTTTCCCGCCGAAAATCGAACACATTTTCAAGTGAATACGTGAACAATATTTCTAACATAGAACGTGGGGAATGGGCAGAGGTGACCTAAAAGAACACATGTCGGTTTGGTTGATATTTTGTGATGTCATAAAAAATGTTAGAAAGGAAATACTGTAACTTGAGAAGTACAGTATACACGCTACATGTACGAAGTTTCCATCCTCTATGTTGTGATTGAAATCTGAACAATTGAAAGTGTTTTTGTTAAGCGAGGGATGTGATCTTAGAAACTATAAGAAAATTGTTTCTATAACTTTGTACAAGTAAGTAGTCACCACCCCCTTGAGTGAGGTCAGAGAGCGTGTCAGCCTCACAAACCGCTCCTTTTGAATGAACTGTATAAAACGATGGGTTAAGAATTAACATATCAGACCAGAAAGACGTCGAGCTGCAGCTCACTTTTTAAAGTGGTTTAAACTTTGAATGTCAACAAGAGGTAGAGACTATAAGTCACCTCCCGGACAATCACTGGTGTGGCTGATTAGCTGTCCTAAGTAAGTATCTCGAAAGCTAATATAAATGGGACCATTTAACTACCCTCTTTAAACCATCGTATTCTACTACTCTAATCACCCCATTGGGAACCATCGACACGGCTGTCTAGCCTATCTTCAAAAGAGCATCTTACAGAGTGAATGGAAGTATAATCAACTCTGTAGTTCTGTTCAGGACTACACAACAAGTCACTGGCTACCAGATGATGGCAGAGGAGAACAGTAGAAGACCGGTGGGGACACCTTTTCGTAATTTACAGGCCCAACCAACCCCCTTTCTAAGAAGGCCTGGTTCCGACAGCAATACACAAAAGAACAAATACATTTTCACGTAAATACATTCATGATGTTCTTACTCCAAACAGGCGGCGGTTCGTGTGCAAAGTATAAGATTACTGTGAAAGTAGCTTCTAAATGTAGCAAAGTATTATGTCTCTGTCCCTCTCTGCCCCTCCATCTCTTTTGGAACAAACCGCCATATTGTGTCAGTCCGCTACGGACCTGTTTTTAATTAAGTGTGTATTATTATCCTGTGTTACCATTTAGTTAGCTAGTAAATAAATAAATAAATAAATAAACCAATTTGTGTAGTACTGAATCATAAGGCTCTGGTTTTTACCGAGGCACGAGATTACAACTCTTCAAAATGATGATATGATAAGAGGTTATGATTAAAAGAGTTGACTGTTTATGGATGTGATTGTCACGGCTGATGAAAGGAGAGGACCAAGGTGCAGGGTTGTGGGCATACATTATCTAAATTAACTCAAAATGACGCCAAACAAAACAATAAATACTACAAAACCAAACTGTGAAGCTCAAAGGCTATGTGCCCTAAACAAAGTCAACTTCCCACAAACACGACGGCCCCGGACTGGAGGCCATCGTCTCTGGAGGCTCCGGACTGGAGGCCGTCGACTCTGGAGGCTCCGGACTGGAGGCCGTCGTCTCTGGAGGCTCCGAACTGGAGAGCGTCACTGGAGGCTCCGGACTGGAGAGCGTCTCTGGAGGCTCCGGACTAGAGGCCGTTGTCTCTGGAGGCTCCGGACTGGAGAGCGACTCTGGAGGCTCCGGACTGGAGGCCGTCGTCTCTGGAGGCTCCGAACTGGAGAGCGTCACTGGAGGCTCCGGACTGGAGAGCGTCTCTGGAGGCTCCGGACTGGACGGCTGCTCTGGAGGGACCGGGCTGGACGGCGACTCTGGAGGGACTGGGCTGGAGGCCGTCTCCGCCTCTCGGGCTTCCTTGCCAGCTGTGTTCCCTCATAATGTTTCCTCTCCGCCTTAGCTGCCTCCAGTTCCTCCCGTGGACGGCGATACTCCCCAGCCTGCCGCCAGGGTCCCTTACCATCCAGGATCTCCTCCCATGTCCAGGAGTCCTCTTTACCACGCTGCTTGGTCCTTTGGTGGTGGGAAGGTCTGTCATGGCTGATGAAAGGAAAGGACCAAGGTGCAGCGTGGTGAACATACATTTTCTTTATTAACTCAAAATGATGCCAAACAAAACAATAAACACTACAAAACCAAACCGTGAAGCTCAAAGGCTATGTGCCCTAAACAAAGTCAACTTCCCACAAACACAGGTGGGAAAAAGGGTACCTAAGTATGGTTCCCAATCAGAGACAATGATAGACAGCTGTCCCTGATTGAGAACCATACCCGGCCAAAACATAGAAATAGAAAATCATAGAAACACAAACATAGAATGCCCACCTCAACTCATGCCCTGACGAAACCAAAATAGAGACATAAAAAGGATCTCTAAGGTCAGGGCGTGACAGTGATAGGTAAAGACCTTTAGAGTTTAATTCGGGAGATGGTAACTCTTTAAATAACCGCTCTCGTGGTGCCCCAAATCTGAATGAGTTAATTGTTACATGAATAATTTAATCGGGTAACAATAAAAAATAGTTAGTTGATTAGGTATATAACAGTCTTCAGATTAATGAAAGTAAAGTCATGACACGAATGAGCAACAGCGTACTCACGGTGCGCAGGACATGGTTCATGAGTCACTGGAAGATCGCTGGGGCCCCGTGGAGCCCGAAAGGCAAAACCCGGCGGTGGTTCGTATCTTGACTTCCACCCGGGGCATGGGGTAGGCATCGGATTTAGTGACCTCGTTCAGGCCCCGAAAGTCATTGCAGAAGCGGACGGTTCCGTCCGTTGATGAAAGCAAGCTGTCCAGGCCCTTCACCATACTTTACCGTTGGGATGAGGATTTGATGTTGGTGTACTGTGCCTTTTTTAGTCTCAGTATTCAATCTTCCCTACCCTGGCAGTCATTCTGCATGCAGGTTGCGGGTGATTCCTCTTGTTGGATATTCTAACTCTGGCTGGATTCCAGTAGGAATTCCCTTTGCAAGCCAGCGTAATGTTACTGGCCTGATGGCCTGATGTGGCCTGTAAACTAGGAGATTCCTAACACCACTGTGTTAGGGTATGACAGGGCCCTCAAAGAAAGGCCTTATGATACATGTAATGTATTGTCATAAACAATACAATTTTAAAACCCTGTATGGTTCTACTTAGCACCTTTCTCCCTAAAAGTGTAGCTACTAACTCTACCTACAGACTATTTATGGAGCAACACTGATTCATTTCTTGCTTTATCCTTATAGAGTAAGCATTAAGATATCGATTAAGCTCAGTGACGATTTTAGCATGTAAGTCTTGGTGTAGCACTCTCAACAACAAAAATATTGGGATGCATGCTAGCAAAGCCACTACACAACACAACACTAAACAATGCATTAATTGGACTATAATGGTGTCAAACGATGCCCACAAACTGTTAGGGCCTACATAAAGCTGTCCCAACAGCAGAATCCAAACAGCAGTCCCAACACCTTTCCACCACTACACAAGACTATCAACGGAGCCTTGTCTGGCATCAAAACAGTTAATTCAGCCTCATTTACTGTCTTTAACTCCTCTAGGGTAGGGGGCAGGATTCAGAATTTTGGATGAAAAGCATGCACAAATTAAACGGCCTGCTTCTTGGGCCCAGAAGATATGATATGCATGTAACTTGTAGATTTGGATAGAAAACACTCCAAAGTTTCCAAAACTGTTAAAATAGTGTCTGTGAGTATAACAGAACTGATTTGGCAGGTCGAAAACCTGAGAAAAATCCATTCAGGAAGTAATATTTATTTTGGTTCTGTAGTTTTCTATTCAATGCCATTACAGTATGCATTGACTTAGGACTCAATTTGCAGTTCCTATGCCTTCCACTAGATGTCAACAGTCTTTAGAATTTCTTTCAGGCCCTATGCCTTCCACTAGATGTCAACAGTCTTTAGAAATGTTTTCAGGCTTGTATTCTTATAAATGAGGGAGTAAGACCAGTCTGAATGAGTGGACCCTGACATGTCACAGAGATTTTTCATGCGCAATCCCGAGAGAGTGTTGTTTACCTTTAATATTGACAACGTTATTGTCCGGTTGAAATATTATAGATCATTTAGGCTAAAAACAACCCGAGGATTGAATATAAACATTTTTTGACATTTTCTCTGAACTTTACGGATACAATTTGGATTTTTTTGTCTGCCTGTTTTGACTGCGTTTGAGCCTGTGGATTACTGAAGAAAACACGTGAACAAAACTGAGGTTTTTCGATATAAAGAGACTTTATCGAACAAAAGGAACATTTATTGAGTAAATTAATGTCTTCTTAGTGCAACCATATGAAGATCATCAAAGGTAAGGGATCAATTGTATCGTTTCTGCTTGGCTGGTTACTGTTTGTAATAATTTGTCAACTGAGCTATGTTCTCAAATGATCGTAAGGTATGCTTTCGCCGTAAAGCATTTTAAAAATCTGACAACGTGGTTGGATTCACAAGAAGTTCATCTTTAAACCTATGTAACATATATTTTGTTTTCTCAATATTTATAATGAGTATTTCTGTATTTGAATTTGGCGCTCTGCACTCTCATTGGATGTTGGCCAGATGGGACGCTAGCGTCCCACATACCCTAGAGAGGTAAAAAAAACATAGCTGATATGGCTGACTTGCTTTAACAAATGTGTTTTTTTACTGACAATTGAGATGTACAAACTATGGGATAAGGGGATGACAAGCGGATAAGAGGCAGTCAGCAATTTCAATTAAGACATTAATGAGCGAGCTAGGATGTCCGTAGTCAATAACTGTTCGTTTAGCACTTTTGAAATGTACAGCGACAGAATTCAGAACAAGGGCCGTTCTTACAGTATTCTTCTCCCCCGCCCTCCATTTGGCAGATCTGACCATAATTCTATCCTCCTGATTCCTGCTGACAAGCAAAAACTAAAGCAGGAAGTACCAGTGACTCGCTCAATACGGAAAAGGTCAGATGACGTGGATGCTACACTACAGGACTGTTTTGCTAGCACAGACTAGAATATGAACCGGGATTTATCCAATGGCATTGAGGAGTACTCTACCTCAGTCATCAGCTTCATCAATAAGCACCGTTAAGGAGCACCGATAAGCTTTATCTATAATTTATCTTCATATGGCAAGGATTGAAAATAATTTGCCAGTAGATTGTCCACTTAATTCATGATGATGACTGCTCGCTTGCTATCTATGATTTTGAAAGTGTGATGTTGACATGATCATTCCCAATCAAAGCTACGGTAGATATAAAATGATTTGACATAATTTTATTAGTACTCTACCTCAGTCATCGGCTTCATCAATAAGTGCATTGACGACGTTGTCCCCACTCTCACCGTACGTACAGGTCTCAACCAGAAGCAATGGATTGCAGGCAACATCTGCATCGAGCTAAAGGCTAGAGCTGCCGCTTTCAAGGAGCAGGACACTAATCCGGACGCTTGTAAGAAATCCCGCTATGCTATGCTCTGACGAACCATCAAACAAGCAAAGAGTCAATACAGGATTAAGATTGAATCCTACTACACCGGCTCTGATGCTCGTCGGATGTGGCAGGGCTTGAAAACTATTACGGACTACAAAGGGAAACCCAGATGCGAGCTGCCCAGTGATGCGAGCCTACCAGATGAGCTAAATGCCTTTTATGCTCGCTTCGAGGCAAGCAACACTGAAGCATGCACGAGAGCACCAGCTGTTCTGGATGACTGTGTGATAACGAGCTTGGTATCCGTTGTGAAAAACACCTTTAAACAAGTCAACATTCACAAAGCCGCTGGGCCAGACGGATTACCAGGAAGTGTACTCAAAGCATGCGTGGACCAACTGTCAAGTGTCTTCACTGACATTTTCAACCTCTCCCTGACCAAGTCTGTTTCAAGCAGACCAACATAGTCCCTGTGCCCAATGAAGGAAAGGTAACCTGCCTAAATGATTACCGCCCCGTAGCACTCACGTAGGTAGCCATGAAGTGTTTTGAAAGGCTGATCATGGCTCACATCAACAGCATCACCCGGGACACCCTAGACCCACTCCAATTCGCATACTGCCCCAACAGATCAACAGATGACGCAATCTCAATCGCACTCCACACTGCCCTTTCCCACCTGGACAAAAGGAACACCTATGTGAAAATGTTGTTCATTGACTACAGCTCAGCGTTCAACACCATAGTGCCCACGAAGCTCATCACTAAGCTAAGGACTCTGGGACTAAACACCTCCCTCTGCAACTGGATCCTGGATTTCCTGACGGGCTGGTCCCAGGTGGTAAGAGTAGGCACCAAAAGGTCTGCCACGTTGATCCTCAACACTGGGGCCCCTCAGGGGTGTGTACTTAGTCCCCTCCTGTACTCCCTGTTGACCCACGACTGCATGGCCAAACATGACTCCAACACCATCATTAAGTTTGCTGGCGACAAAACAGTGGTAGGTAGGCCTGATCACCGACAACGATGAGACGGCCTGCAGGGAGGAGGTCAGAGAACTCTCAGTGTGGTGCCAGGACAACAACCTCTCCCTCAATTTGAGCAAGACAAGAGCTGATCATGGACTACAGGAAAAGGCGGGCTGAACAGGCCCCCATTAACATCGATGGGGCTGTAGTGGGGAGGGTAAAGAGTTTTAAGTTCCTAGGTGTCTAAATCAGCAACAAACTACCATGGTCCAAACATACCAAGACAGTCGTGAAGAGGGCACGACAAAATCTTTTCCCCCCTCAGGAGACTGAAAAGATTTGGCATGGGAAAGAGAACCTTAAACTCAGACTTGGACCACACATCCACTCCAATGAATAGCATGCTAGTGATTGGTTTGCAATGGTTGCAGTTAGCCACTGATTCCTTTCAAACCAATCATTGTTGAATTTGCTGTTTCCAACTTGTTGTGTAATGTTCATGTCCAATGGCCGATGAGCACCGATAAGCTTTATCTATAATTTATCTTCATATGGCAAGGATTGAAAATAATTTACCAGTAGATTGTCCACTTAATTCATGATGATGACTGCTCGCTTGCTATCTATGATTTGTAAAGTGTGATGTTAACATGATCATTCCAATCAAAGCTACGGTAGATATAACGTGATTTGACATAATTTTATCTGTGGCCAATGACCTTTAGCCTTATTGGATGGGCACTTCGAATGTAACTCTATGGCAGCACCCAAGGGCCTTACATTTTCGAGTTCTCCCCGTAGATTTTGCAGTGACTTAATGTCCTCATGAGTGACAGAACACAGAGCCAATGACGGCGCAACTAGAGAACATTACCAACCCCTACACTCCACATTATATATATATATATATATATATATATATATATATATATATATATATATATATATGTATAATTTAATTTAATTTTGCTAAACAGTTGGGGCTCAAACCGCACCTGCCCTGAATGACGGGTCGCCACTGATTAAGGTGGATGATTACCTATAGCTTGTCCTCTCTTCATATGGTTTTATGGAATACTGAAGTGATTCAAAATGGAAGAAAGCACTTAAAGTGTATTTACAAATCTACTGCTAGTCTAGTTGTTCAACCCATCCCCCTGAAGGTATTCCTTCTCTTTGTGCTCTTCCAAGGCCCAGCTCAAACACCGAACAGGTTCTTTATAAGCATTGATTTCCATTCACAGATGTCTTCTATGAAAACACCAATTCTCATCAACTTCTGTCCTCCGGCAATCTCAATAGGGACTTCCTGTTCGGCACAGGAGTTACCCCAAAGTCTTTAATTGTGCTTCTGATTTGCTTTCTTTACCTTTCGGAGGAGATTCCAACAATCGATTGGTAGCTCCAACTCTTTTCTCCTGCCCAGCCCTGTTGTAAAGTAAGAACAGGAACTGTTACTGTAGGTCGGAGACTCTTTCTGGCACCTTGTTCTTCTTGGTTCACCACAGACATTTCTTTTGAACCATCAGTATCGACAGTGAAATGCAAGTATTTTCTATGTAGCAACATGTTAATCCAAAAGTGTTACTAGTGTACAACTACCGTGCAGTCAACAGGCAAAATAAACTTCATGTAAACAGTAACCAAAATGTTGAAAAAGCCTAATCCTTGTTTTAGTGGAATTACTTTTCTTTTTTTTGCAGGATTAATTCAGATTGACATAGGTGTATGACCCTCAAGCAACCACCCAAGAGGGTGAGAAGGAGAGACAAGCCAGAGGGAACCATTAGTGTTGGTGGCACAAATGAATGGGTCTATGTCATCTCCTTGAAGATGGCACACAAGGATTCGCACAGTGGGCAGACTCTTGGAAGCTATCAACTCAAAAAGTGACTGAGAAGAAATAAATGTTTTATGTGTCCTTTCAGGCTGGGGAGATGCTTAGAAATTCTTGGTTAGTATCCCCCACAGAACATCTCCAAGGGTAAGTAAGACAAACTCTCGTGGGGTCTCAAGACATCAACATAGATCTTTTTAGAACATATTCTGGAAATGAAGGACTCATGTTCGTTATGCTGATGATCCTATGAGGAATCAGCATCCTCATCGTCTCTGTACCCCCTTCACTCCACCTTACAGAACAGTTTCTTATATCTAGAACACAAATTACAGATTGAATTTGAGATAACCTTTGAAGGTAGACAAAAGAAATCTATGTGCAAGTTGAATATAGCTCAGCAGATTGTTGAAAGGAGAGTTTGAAAGATCCACATGTGTATCCAAGAGTAGGCATTAGTTGAAAGTGATTTACTTGTAGTTTAGAAAAGGTTATAATGCATTAGTGTGTAGAATCAAAAATTGTATCATATATCATCATATATATTAATATATATTCAACGTTTTGCTATTAAAAGTATTTAAAATGCTTGTTCCTCATTTAAGTTGATTGCAAGTCATTATTTTGATGAGAAACATAAGGCTAAGAACTATACACATTAATTCACTGCAATTATACTATACATACAGTGACAGGTGCAGGTGCCTCAGGAATATGCCATTTCTGATGATAATCAGTTAATCTAACAAATAACCTTGTAATATTCACACATTTGGAAACATACACTCCCTCTCCCTTTCTCTCTCTCTCTCGCCCTCTCTCTCCCTCCATCTCACCCCTGCGTAAGCTAGTTAACAAAAGGAAAATACTAAGGCTTTGTAGGTATGCATAAATCATAGCCACAATGGAAACATTATGGATGCGTCCCTATTCATCAGTGGTGTAAAGTACTTGAGTAAAAATACTTTAAAGTACTACTTAAATAGTTTTTTTTGGTATCTGTGTTTTACTATTTATATTTTTGACTACTTTAACTTCACTACATCCCTAAAGAAAATATTGTACTTTGTACTCCATACATTTTCCTTGACACCCAAAAGTATGCTTAGCAGGACAGACAGAATGCTTAGCAGGACAGGAAACTAGTCAAATTCACGCACTTAACAACCGAACATCCCTGGTCATCCCTACTGCCTCTGATCTGGCAGACTCACTAAATACAAATGCTTTGTTTGTAAATGATGTCTGAGTGTTGGAGTGTGCCCCTGGCTTTCTGTAAATGTAAAAAAACAAGAACATGGTGCCATCTGGTTTGCTTAATATAAGGAATTTTAAATGTGATACTTAAGTATATTTCCAAACCAAATACTTTTACTCAAGTAAAGTTTTACTGGGTGACCTTTACTTGAGTCATTTTATATTAAGGTATCTTTATTTTTACTCAAGTATGATAGCTGGGTACTTTTTCCACCACTGCTATTCATAGGGCACTATTACTGACCAAGGGGCATTTGGGACGCAAATTTGGGACGCAAACTATGAATACAAAAAAGGTAATAAGGAAAGTCCAGTGTTTCCAGATTTCTATGAAATATCACCCATAATGAATTACAATGTGGGTGTGGAGCTGTAGAGGGTCCCACAGTGGAGCTGTGAGGAAGGGTCTATGGTTGAGCTGAAGGGAAAATGCATATGAAGGAACAAATTAGCCGTTGTAGATATTTAGAAACTTGCATAATCTTTTTGTCAGTGCTTCTTGAAGGCATACTTTGAAGATTTCTTGCATTGGTGACTGAAACAAACAAGTAATGTTTTTATAGTGTATTTATTTTATCATTGTAAATCCACTAACTTTTGAAATAAATGGCCATACCACATATCAACCACACTAGGCCCCACACTTTCTAGTTGAAATAGCCACTGCAGAGCAGACCTGGGTTCAGGTACTACTTGAAATGATTTCAAATATGCTAGTTGTGCTTGATTGAGCTTGCCAGTTGCAATGGAACAGATAGAAAAGTCTCTAAAGTGCAAACTCCACCCAACTAGCACTGCAGGCAGGCAAAAGCAAATGCTTAAAGCATTTTTAAATCGTATTTTAATCCAGGACTGCTACAGAGTTCCTCCTTAATCCCGCAGGATCCACACCGGCCCAAGGAAATACTTGATTTATGCCCCTCTCTAATCGGCGGCTACGTGTAGACCTCTACTGATACTTCAGTAGGGTATACAGATCAGTACACAGTATACTGATGTAGCATATGTTATGAGAATGCTGCCTGGCTTTCAATTTCATCACAAGTAAGACATTATAGTTATCAAATGAAGAGGGTAATTATACCAGACTTCCCACAAGCAACATTAATATTGAACAATTTTACAGTTCAATAGTTAGGTATCAATTATAATTGGCTATCATCCCATCCAAACTCTGGTAATTAACTGATAATGCCACAGACAACAGTAATAACAGTAATTAATGTTCTAAATTATTGTGAATACAAGCAGAATTTCTAATGCGGCTGGGTATTTGAAGATGTGCGCACACAATTTAGTAATATAACTGAAAATGATTAAGTAATAATTTGCATGATTTTCTTTACAGAGCAAGTTATTGACAGAGAAATGATTGAACAGTATTATACTAGCCTTCTAAACTTTTTTGTCTTCTGCTAGAAAGACGACGCAAGCCGTTGATTCACTGTTAAGTCTTTAATCCAAGAGCAACCGGAATAATTATGTAGAATGGTTTCTATAACAGGGAAATAACAAAAGGTATAATTAAGAATGCACAATACGTCATCAATAACAATAATGACATAATATACAATATGCATAAACATAAAGGCAAGAATATGCTTTATAATAATATGGAATGTGTATACATAAATAGAATGGTCAAACATACCCTACATGACCGAAGGTATGTGAACATCTGGCTGTCCAACATCTCATTCCAAAATCTTTGGCTGCTATAACAGTCTCCACTCTTTTGGGAAGGCTTTCCACTAGATGTTGGAAGATTTCTGCGGGGACTTGCTTCCATTCAGCCACAAGAGCATTATGGAGGTCGAGCACTGATGTTGGGCGATTAGGCCTGACTCGCAGTCGGTGTTTCAATTCATCCCAAAGGTGTTTGATGGAGTTGAGGTCAGGGCTCTGTGCAGGCCAGTCAATTCTCCCACATCGATCTCGACAAACCATTTCTGTATGGACCTCGCTTTGTGCACAGGGGCATTGTAATGCTGAGACAGAAAAGGTCCTTCCCCAAACTGTTTCCACAAAGCTGGAAGCACAGAATTGTCCAGAATGTCATTGTATGCTGTAGCGTTAAGATTTCCCGTCACTGGAATGATGGGGCCTAGCCCAAACCATGAAAAACAGTGATTATTATTCCTCCACCAGGCTTTGCAGTTGGCTCTATGCATTCGGGCAGGTAGCATTCTCCAGGCAACCACCAAACCCAGATTAGTCCCTCGGACTGCCAGATGGTGAAGCATGATTCATCACCCCAGATAACGTGTTTCCACTGCTCCGGAGTCCAATGGCGGCGAGCATTGCAACTAAGAACAGGCAATTTTTTGTTGTTGCCCTAGGCGCTTCAGCATTCGGAGGTCCCGCTCTGTGAGCTTGTTTGGCCTACCACCTCGTGGCTGAGCCGTTGTTGCTCCTAGACGTTTCCATGTCACAATAACAGCACTTACAGTTGACCAGGGAAGCTCTAGCAGGGCAGAAATTTGCCGAACTGACTTGTTGGAAAGGTGGCATGCTATGACGGTGCAACGTTGAAAGTCACTGAGCTCCTAAGGTCCTTCTACTGCCAATGTTAGTCTGAGATTGCATGACAGTGTACCCAATTCTATACACCTGTCAGCAACGGGTGTGTCTGAAATAGCAGCATTTACTTGTTCTTACAGCAGACCTATCATCTTGCCGCCAGCTCTTAGCAAACTGTTTGCAAGAAATGGTGTTTGACCAAATACAATGCTATTTTCTCTGTAAACAAATGAACAGACTCAGCATGCTTATAGAGAGAGGCGCTCAACATGTACTGCACTGACAAATGACTGACGATTGGTTGAAAGAAATTGATGATGAGATTGCGGGAGCTGTGCTGTTAGATTTCAGTGCAGCCTTTGATATTATTGACCATGACCTGTTGTTGAAAAAGCTTTTCAATCTCTGCCATATTGTGGATTCAGAGATATCTAATAACACTCAAAGGGTTTTCTTTAATGGAAGCTTCTCTAATGTCAAACACGTAAAGTGCTGTGGACCGCAGGGCAGCTGTAGGTCCTTCACTTTTCTATTTTTACCAATGACCTGCCACTTGCATTAAACATGCATGTGTGTCCATGTATCCTGCTGATTCAACCATATACACATCAGCAACCACAGCTAATAAAGTCCCTGAAACCCTTAAAGAGTTGCAATCTGTTTTGGAATGGATGACCAGTATTACATTTGTCCTGAACATCTAAATCTAAGAGCATTGTATTTGGTACAAATAATTTCCTAAGTTCTAGACCTCAGCTGAATCTGGTAAGGAATGGTGTGGCTGTTGAACAAGTTGAGGAGACTAAATTACTTGGTGTTACCTTAGATTGTAAACTGTCTCTGTCAGAACATATTGTAGCAGGCTCAAGGGCGTAGGGTTTTCATGTCTCCGAGTTCAACAACAGAACATGCACCAGTAGCACAAATAGAATGCAAATGGGGAGTTTTGGGGATTTTGGTACACGTGGAAAGAAGGGGGAATTCACCAATCACCTCACAGTCCACAAGCCGTTCTCATTGTCCGTTCCGTTTTCCAGGGGTAATCCTCACACTTGGGTCCTCAGCCAACCCGGTCCAGTACACAAGGGGGTTAGTCCGACAGTCCAGGTCACAATGGCTAATCTCACAGATATTGCTCTCTCTTCTCCCACTCTTCATAACACACTTGGCTCTCTCCTACTCTGCCCCTTTGTACAGGCTGCTTCCTCCTTTATCCCCAAGCACTCCCTGGCTTAACTTCGATATAGGGGGCGCTCTTTTAATTTTTGGATAAAAAAACGTTCCCGTTTTAAACAAGATATTTTGTCACGAAAAGATGCTCGACTATGCATATAATTGACAGCTTTGGAAAGAAAACACTCTGACGTTTCCAAAAACTGCAAAGATATTGTCTGTGAGTGCCACAGAACTGATGTTACAGAAAAAACCCAGATAAAAATACAATCAGGAAGTGCCGCATTTTTTGATGCAGCTAAACAGGAATGTGAATACACATGGTCACCAACTATATCACCAACTATATCACCGGCGCCGACAGAGATGGCCGCCTCGCTTCGCGTTCCTAGGAAACTATGCAGTTTTTTCTTTTTTTTTACGTGTTATTTCTTACATTGGTACCCCAGGTCAACTTAGGTTTCATTACATACAGTCGAGAAGACCTACTCAACATAAGAGCAGCGTCAACTCACCATAAGTACGACCAAGAATATGACTTTTGCGAAGCAGATCCTGTGTTTTGCCTTTCACCCAGGACAACGGAATGGATCCCAGCCGGCGACCCAAAAAAAGACTTCGTAAAAGGGGGAAACGAAGCGGTCTTCTGGTCAGTTTCCGGAGACGGGCACATCGTGCACCACTCCCTAGCATTCTCCTCGCCAATGTCCAGTCTCTTGACAACAAGGCTCACTGGAGAGACGCTATCGGAGTCGGTGCAGCCAGCTGCTGGTTTCTCCACGCATCGCGCCGACAGAAACAAACATCTTTCTGGTAAGAAGAGGGGCGGGGGCGTATGCTTCATGGTTAACGTGACGTGGTGTGGCCACAACAACATACATGAACTCAAGTCCTTCTGTTCACCTGATTTAGAATTCCTCACAATCAAATGTCGACAGCATTACCTACCAAGGGAATTCTCTTCGATTATAATCACAGCCGTATATATTCCCCCGCAAGCAGACACATAGATGGCTCTGAACAAACTTTATTTGAATCCATATATCCGGAGGCGGCATTCATTGTAGCTGGGGATTTTAACAAGACTAATTTGACAACAAGACTCCCTAAATTTTATCAGCATATCGATTGCGCAACCAGGGCTGGAAAAACCTTGGATCATTGCTATTCCAACTTCCGCGACGCATATAAGGCCCTGCTCCGCTCTCCTTTCGGAAAAGCTGACCACGACTCCATTTTGTTGATCCCTGCCTACAGACAGAAACTAAAACAAGAAGCTCCCGCGCTGAGGTCTGTTCAACGCTGGTCCGACCAATCTGATTCCACACTCCAAGACTGCTTCCATCACGTGGACTGGGATATGTTTCGTATTGAGTCAGACAACAACATTGACGAATACGCTGATTCGGTGAGCGAGTTCATTAGAACGTGCGTTGAAGATGTCGTTCCCATAGCAACGATTAAAACATTCCCAAACCAGAAACCGTGGATTGATGGCAGCATTCGCGTGAAACTGAAAGCGCGAACCACTGCTTTTAATCAGGACAAGGTGACCGGAAACATGACCGAATACAAACAGTGTAACTATTCCCTTCGCAAGGCAATCAAACAAGCTAAGCGTCAGTATAGAGACAAAGTAGAATCTCAATTCAACGGCTCAACCACAAGAGGTATGTGGCAGGGTCTACAGTCAATCACGGATTACAAAAAGAAAACCAGCCCCGTCACGGACCAGGATGTCTTGCTCCCAGGCAGACTAAATAACTTTTTTGCCCGCTTTGAGGAAAATACAGTGCCACTGACACGGCCCACAACTAAAACATGCGGACTCTCCTTCACTGCAGCCGACGTGAGGAAAACATTTAAACATGTCAACCCTCGCAAGGCTGCAGGCCCAGACGGCATCTCCAGCCGCGCCCTCAGAGCATGCGCAGACCAGCTGGCTGGTGTGTTTACGGACATATTCAATCAATCCCTATCCCAGTCTGTTGTTCCCACATGCTTCAAGAGGGCCACCATTGTTCCTGTTCCCAAGAAAGCTAAGGTAACTGAGCTAAACGACTACCGCCCAGTAGCACTCACTTCCATCATCATGAAGTGCTTTGAGAGACTAGTCAAGGACCATATCACCTCCACCCTACCTGACACCCTAGACCCACTCCAATTTGCTTACCGCCCAAATAGGTCCACAGACGATGCAATCTCAACCACACTGCACACTGCCCTAACCCATCTGGACAAGAGGAATACCTATGTGAGAATGCTGTTCATCGACTACAGCTCGGCATTTAACACCATAGTGCCCTCCAAGCTCGTCATCATGCTCGAGACCCTGGGTCTCGACCCCGCCCTGTGCAACTGGGTACTGGACTTCCTGACGGGCCGCCCCCAGGTGGTGAGGGTAGGCAACAACATCTCCACCCCGCTGATCCTCAACACTGGGGCCCCACAAGGGTGCGTTCTGAGCCCTCTCCTGTACTCCCTGTTCACCCACGACTGCGTGGCCACGCACGCCTCCAACTCAATCATCAAGTTTGCGGACGACACAACAGTGGTAGGCTTGATTACCAACAACGACGAGACGGCCTACAGGGAGGAGGTGAGGGCCCTCGGAGTGTGGTGTCAGGAAAATAACCTCACACTCAACGTCAACAATACTAAGGAGATGATTGTGGACTTCAGGAAACAGCAGAGGGAACACCCCCCTATCCACATCGATGGAACAGTAGTGGAGAGGGTAGTAAGTTTTAAGTTCCTCGGCATACACATCACAGACAAACTGAATTGGTCCACTCACACAGACAGCATCGTGAAGAAGGCGCAGCAGTGCCTCTTCAACCTCAGGAGGCTGAAGAAATTCTGCTTGTCACCAAAAGCACTCACAAACTTCTACAGATGCACAATCGAGAGCATCCTGTCGGGCTGTATCACCGCCTGGTACGGCAACTGCTCCGCCCACAACCGTAAGGCTCTCCAGAGGGTAGTGAGGTCTGCACAACGCATCACCGGGGGCAAACTACCTGCCCTCCAGGACACCTACACCACCCGATGTCACAGGAAGGCCATAAAGATCATCAAGGACAACAACCACCCGAGCCACTGCCTGTTCACCCCGCTATCATCCAGAAGGTGAGGTCAGTACAGGTGCATCAAAGCTGGGACCGAGAGACTGAAAAACAGTTAAACAGCCACCACTAACATTGAGTGGCTGCTGCCAACACACTGACTCAACTCCAGCCACTTTAATAATGGGAATTGATGGGAAATGATGTAAAATATATCACTAGCCACTTTAAACAATGCTACCTAATATAATGTTTACATACCCTACATTATTCATCTCATATGTATACGTATATACTGTACTCTATATCATCTACTGCATCTTTATGTAATACATGTATCACTAGCCACTAACTATGCCACTTTGTTTACATACTCATCTCATATGTATATACTGCACTCAATACCATCTACTGTATCTTGCCTATGCCGCTCTGTACCATCACTCATTCATATAACTTTATGTACATATTCTTTATCCCCTTACACTTGTGTCTATAAGGTAGTAGTTTTGGAATTGTTAGCTAGATTACTTGTTGGTTATTACTGCATTGTCGGAACTAGAAGCACAAGCATTTCGCTACACTCGCATTAACATCTGCTAACCATGTGTATGTGACAAATAAAATTTGATTTGAATATATAAAGGTGAGTAGGCAAAAGGTAAATTGGCATCGAGTTAACGAGGACATGTTAGCATTGGAGCTAGCACGTGGTGGAGCGTTACAAGGAGTACGACCTCGGGATAACTGTGGCTCTATATAAACTGACATACACGGTCGATATTATGACCTACAGGTGAAATACACGTGTTGGCATCAACGCACAAATAATTACAAAACAGTAAGATACGAACACTGGAGGATAATATTTGTGAATGGCAGCAGTAGCTGCAGGTGACTGCTGACTCCAATGCTGAGCAGGAAACTGAGGTGAGGGAGAGTTGCATGTGCAAACTCTCTCGCTGGAGTGATGTTACAACCCCAGCTCGTGACTAACGGAGTATGGAGTTCTTCACAGTGGTGGTGGGCGCATACAGCAGCTAGCTTATTTTCTGATTGGGTACAGTGTTGGAATTCACTTCACATGATAGAGATTAACGGCCGTGTTGCACATGAAGTAACTGTCGTCATGGTTCCACCTGTCATCAGAGGGCGGCGGAGACCGCCCTAGAGACAATAACGTCACCCAAGTGTGTCCTATTTACTCGTAATGATTTCCCTGTTAAAAGAGGTGTGTTTTCTCTTGTCCTTGGCAGAAGCTTGAATTATGTGCAGTGTGCGTCTCCTGAGTAAGTTTTTGGGACTAAGTGTCTGTTTTTATGCCAGTGTTACCGTGATCCTTCCGTTACCACTTCTCAGTAAAGTGGTATGTTTATCCTTAACAGCTGATTCCTTGTCTGGTCTCTTGTCTGTACCTGGGTCCATCCTCACCATGTCACAACTATAGCTCCTATTCGTTACATAACTATAGCTCCTATTCATTACATAACTATAGCTCCTATTCATTACATAACTATAGCTCCTATTCATTACATAACTATAGCTCATATGCATTACATAACTATATCTCATATCCAAGAACATTATATGCAAAGCAAATTCAGACACTACATGGGTCCTCTTATACTTCAGCCACATATGTTGTGGTGTCAACATGAGCAAAGCCTGAGAGCTGAGGCTAATTTACACCCTGGCGATGTAATAAAAATAGAGCTGTATTCTTTTATTGAGCAGCTACAGACATCCTAAAAGGCAACCCCTTATTATGTTGGCAAGCTGCCAATTGTCAAGGAGCAAGGGCTAAGAATACTACACCTCCCATATGGCCCGTGTGACTCACACATGGAACACAATTCATTTCAATAACTTTTACAGATTAGTCAATAGCTGGCAGACCCACTGCCATGTGGATAATAATGCAAGGTGCAAATAGATTATAGCCCAGGGAGATGGGAAAGGGGGATACCTAGTCAGTTGTACAACTTAATGCATCCAACTGAAATGTGTCTTCTGCATTTAACCAAACCCCTCTGAATCGGGGGGCTGCTTCAACCTCTCTGGGATATTCGGGACGGTAGCGTCCCACCTCAACAACAGCCAGTGAAAGTGCAGGGCGCCAAATTCAAAACAACAGAAATCCCATAATTAGAATTCCTCAAACATACAAATATTTCACACCATTTTAAAGATAAACTTGTTGTAAATCCAGCCACAGTGTCCGATTTCAAAAACGCTTTACGAAGAAAGCACACCAAACGATTTTATTAGGTCAGTACCTAGTCACAGAAAAACAGCCATTTTTCCAGCCAAAGAGAGGAGTCACAACAAGCAGAAATAGAGAAAATGAATCACTAACCTTTGATGATCTTCATCAGATGACGCTTATAGCACTACATGTTACACACTACATGTACGTTTTGTTTGATAAAGTTCATATTTATATCCGAAAATCTCAGTTTACATTGGCGCATTACGTTCAGCAGTTCCAAAACATTCAGTGATTTTGCAGAGAGCCACATCAATTTACAGAAATACTCAGAATAAACATTGCTAAAAGATACAAGTGTTTTGCATGGAATTTTAGATCCACTTCTCCTTAATAAAACCGCTGTGTCAGATTTCAAAAAAGCTTCACCGAAAAAACACACCATGCAATACAGCGCAGTACAGCGCGTACAGCGCTCAGACAACAAAGCAAGCCATACAGATATCCTCCATGTTGTGGAGTCAAAAAAGTCAGAAATAGCATTATAAATATGAACTTACCTTTGATGATCTTCATCAGAATGCACTCCCAGGAATCCCAGTTCCACAATAAATGTTTGATTTGTTCGATAAAGTCCATCATTTATTTCCAAATACCTTGTTTTTGTTTGCGTGTTTAGCCCAGTAATCCAAATTCATGAGGTGCGAGCAGACAAAAAGTCCAAAAGTTCCATTACAGTCCGTAGAAACATGTCAAACGATGTATAGAATCAATCTTTAGGATGTTTTTAACATACATCTTCAATAATGTTTCAAACGGAGAATTGCTTTGTCTGTAGAAATGCAATGGAAAGCAAGCTAACTCTCACATAAACACGCGTGGTCAGCTCATGGCACTCTGGCAGAACTCTGACTCATTCAGCTCCCATTCCCCCCTCCCGCACAGTAGAAGCATCAAACAAGGTTCTAAAGACTGTTGACATCCGGTGGAAGCCTGAGGAAGTGCAATATGACCCCATAGACACTATATACGATAGGCAATGAGCTGAAAAACTACAAACCTCAGATTTCCCACTTCCTAGTTGGATTTTTTCTCAGGTTTTTGCCTGCCTTATGAGTTCTGTTATACTCACAGACATCATTCAAAAAGTTTTAGAAACTTTAGAGTGTTATCTATCCGAATACACTAATAAGAAGCATATATTAGCAACTGGGCCTGAGTAGCAGGCAGTTTACTCTGTGCACCTTATTCATCCAAGCTACTCAATACTGCCCCCCAGTCCCAAAGAAGTTAATTGATATACACTTCATCGGCGCCCGGAGAACGGTGGGTTAACTGCCTTGTTCGGGCAGGGCAACAAATCTTTACCTTGTCAGCTCGGAGATTCGATCCCGCAACCGTTCGGTTACTGGCCGTTACTGGTGTGGTGCCAGGAAAATAACCTCTCTCTCAACGTCAAAAAAACAAAGGAGATGATCGTGGACTTCAGGAAAAAGCATAGGGAGCACGCCCTATCCACATTGATGGGGCCGCAGTGGAGAAGGTGGAAAGCTTCAAGTTCCTAGGTTTACACATCACTGACGATCTGAAATGGTCCACCCACACAGAAAATGTGGTGAAAAAGACGCAACAGCACCTCTTCAACCTCAGGAGGCTTAAGAAATCTGGCTTGGCCCCTAAGACCTTTTACAAATGCACAATTGAGAGCATCCTGTTTGGCCGCAACTGCACCACCATACAGAGGGTGCCCAATGCATCACCAGTGGAAAACTACATGCCCTCCAGGACACCTACACCACCCGATGTCACAGGAAGGCCATAAAGATCATCAAGGACCGCAACCACCCGAGCCACTGCCTGTTCACCCAGCTATCATCCAGAAGGCGAGATCAGTACAGGTGCATCAAAGCTGGGATCGAGAGACTGAAAAACAGCTTCTATCTCAAGGTCATCAGACTGTTAAATAGCCATCACTAGCTGGCTACCACCAAGTTACTCAACCCTGCACCTTTGAGGCTGCTGCCCTATATACATAGACATGGAATCACTGGTCATTTTAATAATGGTTACATACTGATTTACTCATTTCATATGTACACTGCTCAAACACTTAAACAACACAATGTAACTCCAAGTCAATCATACTTATGTGAAATCAAACTGTCCACTTAGGAAGCAACACTGATTGACAATACATTTCACATGCTGTTGTGCAAATGGAATAGACAACAGGTGTAAATTATAGGCAATTAGCAAGACAGCCCCAATAAAGGAGTGGTTCTGCAGGTGGTGACCACAGACCACTTCTCAGTTCCTATGCTTCCTGGCTGATGTTTTGGACACTTTTGAATACTGGTGGTGCTTTCACTCTAGTGGTAGCATGAGACGGAGTCTACAACCCACACAATTGGCTCAGGTAGTGCAGCTTATCCAGGATGGCACATCAATGCGAGCTGTGGAAAGAAGGTTTGCTGTGTCTGTCAGCGTAGTGTCCAGAGCATGGAGGCACTACCAGGAGACAGGCCAGTACATCAGGAGATGTGGAGGAGGCCGTAGGAGGTCAACAACCCAGCAGCAGGACCACTACCTCCGCATTTGTGCAAGGAGGAGCAGGAGGAGCACTGCCAGAGCCCTGGAAAATGACCTCGAGCAGGCCACAAATGTGCATGTGTCTGCTCAAACGATCAGAAACAGACTCCATAAGGGTGGTATGAGGGCCCGACGTCCACAGGTGGGGGTTGTGCTTATAGCCCAACATCGTGCAGGACGTTTGGCATTTGCCAGAGAACACCAAGATTGGCAAATTCGCCACTGGCTCCCTGTGCTCTTCACAGATGAAAGCAGGTTCACACTGAGGACATGTGACAGACGTGACAGAGTCTGGAGACGCCGTGGAGAACGTTCTGCTGCCTGCAACATCCTCCAGCATGACCGGTTTGACGGTGGGTCAGTCATGGTGTGGCATTTCTTTGGGGGGCCGCATAGCCCTCCATGTGCTCGCCAGAGGTAGCCATACTGCCATTAGGTACCGAGATGAGATCCTCAGACCCCTTGTGAGACCATATGCTGGTGCGGTTGGCCCTGGGTTCCTCCTAATGCAAGACAATGCTAGACCTCATGTGGCTGGAGTGTGTCAGCTGTTCCTGCAAGAGGAAGGCATTGATGCTATGGACTGGCCCGCCCGTTCCCCAGACCTGAATCCAATTGAGCACATCTGGGACATCATGTCTCGTTCCATCCACCAACGCCACGTTGCACCACAGACTGTCCAGGAGTTGGCGGATGCTTTAGTCCAGGTCTGGGAGGAGATCCCTCAGGAGCCCATCCGCCACCTCATCAGGAGCATGCCCAGGCGTTGTAGGGAGGTCATACAGGCACGTGGAGGCCACACACACTACTGAGCCTAATTTTGACTTGTTTTGGATTCTCAAACTTCAACAGTATCTCCTGCTTCTGCCTCCTGGGAGGATTAAAAAAAAGTGTGCTGTCTGTGGGGTCAGATGAAAACCATCAACCGGAAAACCAAACCAATTTTCTGATCATTCACACAACTTATGCTGGACCAACTCTCACGATTATATCTTTCAACTCTGATCCCATCAGGCAAAGTCAATTGCTTTGCACAGTCCTTTTTATGGACTGTGTATTGAACAGGTAGGGAACAGGTAGTGTGGCTGGAGTTTCAAGTCTGTGTGTGTGTGTGTGTGTGTGTGTGTGTGTGTGTGTGTTGACAGAGTGCAAGTCTATAACATCAAATTAATTTACTGTAGTATCTGATGGTTTGTTGATAGTTTTAGCATCTGTACGCCATGTATAAAAATGAACAGAACAATCGTTATGAGTCAGCCTACATCATGGCCACTTAATGTGTGACCTTTGAACTTACATTCGTACACACTTTTGTGACCGATTTCCACCTTTCATTTTCATGATCTCATAGGTCCAAACCAGGGCTTAACATAATCTTGCCATCAAAACTCTCCCAGGTCCCACCACCTGCGATAACGCTCATTATCATCCAGACATTAGCATAATCCTTGTCACACTCCGACGCACCTGTAATTATACATGCAGTGGGGCAACCTCCTCACAACTCCTCTCCCCATGAGGGTTCCATATACCAGCACCTTTCATATCCACCTCTCATATCCTAGGATATTAGATATTAGGATATTAGGATATTAACTGCTTTTGACTTCACTGCGTTTTGTGAAAGTTACATCCAAATAAATTGAACTTCATTTTTTTTTTTTAAGTCAGCACCAATATTAATAGCTTTCCCCAATATTTTGGTAAAACGCTGAGGGATGGGGCTAGAGTAATATAACCACTATCAAATTCATAGACATACTGTAGCTATGCATGCAAGGACCGACCATCCGTGATACCAAAATGATAGTTTTAGCCATGTTTTGAGAGTATACAGTGTTTGTTTACATGTACTTTGTTTGGAGACAAAGAAGACCATGGTGCTTGTCTACGGAGCTGTGAGGGGAACGGCACCTCAGTACCTCCAGGCTCTGATCAGGCCCTACACCCAAACAAGGGCACTGCGTTCATCCACCTCTGGCCTGCTCGCCTCCCTACCACTGAGGAATTACAGTTCCCGCGCAGCCCAGTCAAAACTGTTCGCTGCTCTGGCCCCCAATGGTGGAACAAACTCCCTCACGACGCCAGGACAGCGGAGTCAATCACCACCTTCCGGAGACACCTGAAACCCCACCTCTTTCAGGAATACCTAGGATAGGATAAAATAATCCTTCTCACCCCCCCCCTTAAAAGATTTAGATGCACTATTGTAAAGTGGCTGTTCCACTGGATGTCTTAAGGTGAACGCACCAATTTGTAAGTCGCTCTGGATAAGAGCGTCTGCTAAATGACTTAAATGTAAATGTAAACAAGTTTATATTTTGGGTTCTGATGGGGAACGACAGTTGAACTAAGATCGTGAGGCATTCATAAGTTATTTTCTTCAAGAATCAATGGGTACATATAATGAATTAAAGTCCAAAAATACAATGAACAAAAATAGAAATGCAACATGCAACAATTTCAAAGATTTTACTGAGTTACAGTTCATAAAAGGATATCAGTCAATTGAAATAATTTCATTAGGCCCTAATCTATGGATTACACATGACTGGGAATACATATATGCATCTGTTGGTCACAGATTCCTTAAAAAAAAAGTAGGGGTGTGGATCAGAAAACCAGTCAGTATCTGGTGTGACCACCATTTGCCTCATGCAGCGCAACACATCTCCTTGATGATCAGGCTGTTGATTGTGGCCTGTGGAATGTTGTCCCACTCCTCTTCAATGGCTGTGTGAAGTTGCTGGATATTGGCGGGAACTGGAACACGCTGTTGTACACTTTGATCCAGAGCATCCCAAACATGCTCAATTGGTGACATGTCTGGTGAGTATGCAGGCCATTGAAGAACTAGCACATTTTCAGCTTCCAGGAATAGTGTACAGATCATTGCGACATGAGGCCGTGCATTATCAAGCTGAAACATGAGGTGATGGCAGCAGATGAATGGCACGACAATGGGTCTCATGATCTCGTCAAAGTATCTCTGCGCATTCAAATTGCCATCAATAAAATGCAATTGTGTTTGTTGTGGTGACTGCTTATGCCTCGGCATATCATTACCCCACCGCCGAGCACGCATATTAGCTTTCCTGAGACGGTTTCTGACAGTTTGTACAGAATTTCTTCAGTTGTACAAACCCACAGCTGTCCGGATGGCTGGTCTCAGACGATCCTGCAGGTGAAGGTCCTAGGCTGGTGTGGTACACATGGTCTGCCATTCTGAGGCAGGTTGTACATACTTCCAAATTCTCTAAATCAACGTTGGAGGCAACAGCTCTGTTGGACATTCCTGCAGTGAGCATACCAATTGCACTGTGGCATTGTGTTGTGTGACAAAACTGCATATTTTAAAGTGGCCTTTTATTGTCACCAGCACAAGGTGCACCTGTGTAATGATAATGCTGTTTAATCAACTTCTTGATAAGCCACACACATCTTGGCAAATGGGAAAGGCTCACTAACAGGGATGTAAACTGCTGTGTGCACAACATTTGAGAGCAATAGATTTTTGTGCTTATAGAACATTTCTGGGATCTTTTTCAACTCATGAAGCATGGGACCAACACTTTACATGTTGCATTTATATTTTTGTTCAGTTTAGATGTAGCAACTTCAGATTGCCCCTTTAAGGAGCATTAGGTACTGCTGGAGAGTCTACCAATGGCATGTCCATCTTTTATATTTATTACACTGGTCACTCAAAACATTTATGAAGTATTTAAATAGAACAAATAGCCATCACTTTAGATTAGATTATGCAAAAAGACCTGACTCATGATTAGTAAATGGATTATAAGGACCTATATTAAACATCTGATAAATTACTCAATGAGTCATTAAAACATGCATTAAAAGTTGTTGAACATTTACAAATGGGTGTGTAATGATTTAATAAATGATTAAACTTTATACTAATCCATTATACATGTGTTATTACACAAAAGGATACCTATAGGCCTACAAATGAATTGTGCCTATTTATAAACTTGCCAATGACATATGTGTGACCATGTCATTATTTCAAGGTTTCCCGCCCGTGTCCCGTGTCCATTGTTATATGCACATCATGTTGTAATTATTGATTGCATGTCCGAGTGTTTTAATGTCTGACACGTAGCATTGTGTTGGACATGGGGTAGCATACATGAGCATGGAAAAGAATCATGGGTTTGGCCATCCCCACATGTATACCTAATACCAAAATACCTAAAACAACAACAGAATGCTCTGACTTTGACAGACTCTTTCCGGAATAAACCTCAGACCAGTACAGAGGAGATATGATGTCATATTAGGTTACAGCTAACTTGGACTGCCAAATGTAAAAGCACCCTGCTCTAATTAACAAAGTGTTCATTATGATGTGAGTGTTTTTGTGTGCAGTGAGGCATGCAGGTCTTTGGATCCTCCTCATTGACTTCCCATTGCTATATGACTCTTTGGGGTCTCCTCTCCCAGTATTTTCCTCTGAGCGGTGCGCACACACACACACACACACACACACACACACACACACACACACACACACAGTCCTTTTAAGTGATGGACCATAATTTACAGTGATTTCAAAAAATGTTCAGAACCTTTCTGATGTCTAAAAAAAGAGCAAAAGGGAACAATGAAAAGAAGGAAAGGAAGAGCGTGACTTTCTGACTTCCTCAGACAGCCTCTTACATTAAAACGACTGTCAGAGGTTTTTCTACAAAGAAATCGTGTACCTCTGAAAGGGGCCATGTGCTACAAAGTGAGGAACCTTTAGGGACGTTGAATGGCTGATTTAGATGGAGACCACAGCTATCAATTTGTGTGGGGCTTTATGTGCTCTTGATGGCTTGTCACACTGCAGAGCACAGCTCTGCAATCCCAGCAGGGTCCCTTCTGCAACTGCACTGTGAGAAGAAGGGGGGTAGGGGTGTGGTGGTAAGGGGGTGGGTAGTTGGCGCACACACACACACACACACACACACACACACACACACACAAAGTGTGAGTAGAGTGGCAGGAATCCCAGTAATGAGGGCGCCACATTTTGGGCTCCCTCTCCAGAAAAGGGGACCTCCACCGACCCCCTCAGCTCCCCGTAGAGACTTGCCTGTTCACTAATACCCAGGCTTGGAGACCTCCCGGCACACAGAGAGCAGAACACTGGCTGTTTTCTTATAGCCAATTTAAGAAGATTACTGTCAGACAAAGACAACCAGTCTTATTTAGCCGAAAACGGGTAATACACAGCAGCTGGGGCCACATCCTCTCATCTGTGACAGGGCTTTCAAGAGGAGAGAGAGGGGAGAGAGTCCACTGCACAGCTGCAAATTCACCACTCACTGTGTGCAAGGCATTTCAAAAGCTGATTATCACCCCTGAAAATGACCAGACACAATTCATTATGCTCTTTATCTTCACATCCCCAGAAGCTTTCTGTAATAAGGAGTAATGGATATGAATATGATTTAACAATGGTCGCCACCTCCTTCCAGTCACATACTATGAACACACAGTAATGAGACACAAATAATGGCCTTCCCACAGTGTACCTGTATGCAACATGGACACGTCAGCCCCCACATTGATATAAATAGCCGCATGAGCATGGACACAACAACCTATACCATTCTCTCTACAGGACATGCAGTACATACAGCGCATTCGGAAAGTGTTCAAACCACTCAACTTTTTCCAGATTTTGATAGATTACAGCCTTATTGATTACATAGATTTTTTTCCCCTCATCAATCTACACACAATACCGCATATTTTTTAATTTTATTTTTTAGAAATAACACATTTACATAAGTATTCACACCCTTTACTTTGTTGAAGCATCTTTGGCAGTGATTACAGCCTTACAGTCTTCTTGGGTATGTCGCTACAAGCTTGGTATTTGGAGAGTTTCTCCCATTCTCTCTGCAGATCCTCTCAAGCTCTGTCAGGTTGGATGGGGAGTGTCGCTGCAAAGCTATTTTCAGGTCTCTCCAGTGATGACAGATCAGGTTCAAGTCCGGGCTCTGGCTGGGCCACTCAAGGACATTCAGAGACTTGTCCCGAAGCCACTCCTGCGTTGTCTTGACTGTGTGTTTAGGGTCATTGTCCTGTTGGAAGGTGAACCTTCAACCCAGTCTGAGGTCCTGAGCGCTCTGGAGCAGGTTTTCATCAAGGATCTCTAGTCTTCCAGTCCCTGCCGCTGCTAAACATCCCCATGATTTTGCCACCACTATGCTTCCCCGTAGGGATGGTGCCAGGTTTCCTCCAGAAGTGCCGCCTGGCATTCAGGCGAAGAGTTCAATCTTGGTTTCATCAGACCAGAGAATCTTGTTTCCTTTTACTGAGGAGTGGCTTCCGTCTGGCCACTCTACCATAAAAGCCTGATTGGTGGAGTGCTGCAGAGATGGTTGTCCTTCTGGAAGGTTCTCCCATCTCTACAGAGGAACCCTGGAGCTCTGTCAGTGACCTCACTGACCAAGTCCCTTCTCCCCAAATTGCTCAGTTTGGCCTTGTGTGTTCCTGGGGACCTTCATTGCTGCAGAAATGTTTTGATACCTTTTCCCAGATCTGTGCCTCAACACAATCCTGTCTCAGAGCAATTTATTCAACAATTTATCAGTTACCGAGAGGATGATCAAATCTTAGTCCTGTATTGACTCTTTGCCTGTGTGATCGTCCGTCTGAGTGATGCATAGTGGGATTTCTTCAAAGCGCCCGGATTAGTGTCCCACTCCTTAAAAGCGGCAGCTCTAGCCTTTAGCTCAATGCGGATGTTGCCTGTAATCCATGGCTTCTGGTTGGGGTATGTACGTACAGTCACTGTGGGGACGACGTCGTCGCTGCACTTATTGATGAAGTCAGTGACAGAGGTGGTGTACCCCCCAATGCCATTGGATGAATCGCGGAACATATTCCAGTCTCTGCTAGCAAAACAGTCCTGTAGCGTAGCATCCGCTTCATCTGACCACTTCCATATTGAGCGAGTCACTGGTACTTCCTGCTTTAGTTTTTGCTTGTCAGCAGGAATCAGGAGGATAGAATTATGTTCAGATTTGCCAAACGAGAGGCCTTTGTCTCCATCTCTGTGTGTGGAGTAAAGGTGGTCTAGTTTTTTCCCTCTGGTTGCACATGCCGGTAGAAATGAGGTAAAACGGATTTAAGTTTTCCTGCATTAAAGTCCCCGGCCACTAGGAGCACGTGATCCTTCACATCGTACCCATTAATTAAAGAAAAACATATTCACCCAGCTTGAGGTAGGAAATTGCTGTTCTGAAATCCTGAAGCTCTTTTTGGTCATAAGAGACGGTAGCAGCAATATTATGTACAAAATGAGTTAACAACAATGCAAAAAACAACAAATAGTACAGTTGGTTAGGACCCCGTAAAACGGCAGCCGTCCCCTCTGGCGCCATTATTCAACCTCCAGTTAGTTATCAGACCTATTGGATGTAATGACAACAGAACCTCTGCTAACCAGAGGTGTGAAAATATGAAGGTTGGCATGATCAACACAGAGAATGCTGAATTCCTAAGACAACACAAAGGAAAGAAGAGTCACTTTAGGGGCCAGCACAGCCTACAACAGCGTTACATTTAAAAGTCCAGAACAGTCATTCTGATTCCCATGTAAAATGGCCTTTGAGTGACTAAAATATCACCCATAATATTTGTTTTGAGAATGGCCAGTATATTATCTACCTCCTCTCTCACAGGTGAGACCTTGGCCAGTATATCTCTCTCTCTCTCTCTCTCTCTCTCTCTCTCTCTCTCTCTCTCTCTCTCTCTCTCTCTCGTGAGACCATGGACAGTATGTTACCTACATCCTTGCTCGTAGGTGAGAGTGTTTATGTTTCTGAATAACAATGAGCAACAGCTAAATGTGCATTTTAAAGTGAGGTATGGGGAGGGGCTCTATGCAGGGTTTGCCAGCACAGATTGTCTACGGTGTTTTGAGTGTGGGGATTTGGGGCATAAGAGTTTTGCGTTCCCACATAAAGGCCGTAGACAAGGTGTTGGCACAAGCCCCAGTGGGGGAAATCGAGTTCAACGTGCAGGGGGTAATGAGATGCAGACATCAGAGGCTGGGCCTAGTCATGCCAGGGATGGTGGTGTAGATGAGGCTGGGCCTAGTCAGGCTAGAGATGGTGGGGTAGCTGAGGCTGGGTCTAGTCAGGCTATGGATGGTGGTATAGCGGAGGCTGGGTCTAGTCAGGTTATGCTAGTGGATGAGGAGAGTATAGTGGGGAAGTGTAAGAGACTAGGGGGGGAGGAGGAGGGTGTCAAGCGGAAAAGGAAAAAGGGTGTGGTCAAAGGCATCACTTTTCCTGTTGCTGTGGGGGATGCCCTGACCAGAGAGGAAGGGCAGGTGGTCCGGATGGGAGATGAAGATGAGGAGGAAAGTGAGTCTGAGGAAGAGGATGAGGAGTTATTTTTTTCAGACTACTCTTCAATGGGCCCGGAGCTGACAACCAGTCAAGCAGATCTTGAGGCTTTTTTTCTGATCCAAGAAAGTTTGTAAGATCAGTACAACATGCTATGAAAAATGAGGGGCATGGTGTCCTCTCACCCAGGAAACGGTTTAGGTTGAGGAAGTGGGTCACAACAGTGCGTAAAGTTTTACCCTCAGACACTGTTTATATTTTCTTTCTGACACTGGGGCTTTTTGAGCTTTGCTATTGGTCTCTTTCTTTGCTGGCTTTTCTCCCACTTCTCATGGAGACTCTTCGGGTAGGCTCTCTCAATATAAATGGCGCCAGAGATGCGGGAAAGAGGAGTGTGTTGGATGAATATGTAAAACAAAAAAAAGTACAGGTGTTTCTGCAGGAGACACATTGTTAATGTGTTGAATGAAGTCGATTGGTGGCTCTGGTGGAAAGGGGCAAGTGTGTTGTGCCATGAGACAAATTTTAGTGCAGGGATGGCAGTCCTTTTTGCAGCAGGTCTGTTTGTTTGGAGAACTAAACATCCCAACACAAGACATTATACATGGGTGAAGCTTTTTGGGGCTAGGTTGAGTGCAGCCCGACTTGATCGGTTTTACATGTCTAGGAATCGGAGCAACAGGCTGTTGGGCGCTACCATTCTCCTGGTGGGGTTTTTGGATCACCACATAACCATGGCTTGGCTGTCTATTTCACCAGAACCCCGACAGGCATCCTATTGGAAGTGTCACTTCTTGCTTAGGTTTCTAGACCTTTTGGGAAAGGTGGGGTCACCAATGAGAGGAGTATGAGTCCAAATTCGGCTTTTCTGTCAACAGTACACAGCTCTCTCATCCTCAGAGGCTAGGAGAGTATTGGGGGAACTAGAGCATTGTATTAGTGAGCTGGAGGTAGAGATGATGGGGCAAGGCAATGTAGGCCTCCAGGCTAATTTAGCTGAATTACATAGGGCAGGTTTTTCCAGGTTAAAGCAAAGTGAGCACTTGTAAGAGCTAGGTTCTCCATGCTCAAGGAGATGGATGGTCCCAGCTCCTTCTTCTTTGGTTTGGAAAGACAGAGCGGTGAAGCCAAGGGTATGCATTGTCTCTGTGGTGGGGGAGATGCGGAAGAGGACTGTGGAGTTTTATACTGAGTTGTATAGGGCAGTGTGTGATCCTATGTATCCTATAGTGTTGTTTGCAGGACTCCCTAAACTCTCTCTGGCACAGAGTGATGAAATGGGCATTCCTCTGTTGTCCCATGAACTGGCAATGGCCGTAACCCAGATGTCCCCTGGTCGTGCACCAGGGGTCGATAGACTCCCAGTGGAGTTTTATAAAATATTCTGGGGAATAATTGGACAGGACTTCTTTTGCGTGTTGCGTGAATGCGTCGTGGTAGGAAGGTTGCCGATGAGCTGCCGTCGGGTGGCTCTGACTCTCCTGCCCAAAAAAGGGAACTTGTGTGAAATTAAGAACCGGAGGCCTGCCAATGTCCTCTCTAACAGACTGAAGTCCCATTTTGACTCAATAGTACATAAGGACAAAACATATTGTGTACCGGGACGCTCAATCACGGACAACTTGTTCTTAATCAGGGACATGTTGGACTTGTCGAGAGGTTCTAATGTGAACTTTGGACTGGTCTCTTTAGATCAAGAGAAGGCTTTTGATAGAGTGGACCATGAGTATCTGTTTAATGTGATGTCTGGGTTTGGGTTTGGGAAGAGTTTTTTGACCTGTGTGAAGCTGTTGTATGCTGGGGCGTCATGTATGGTCAAGGTGGGAGGGGGTCAGTAGGCCAGTCTGTCTGAGACAGGGCATTAGACAGGGATGCCCTCTATCTGGGCAGTTATACACACTAGCCATTGAGACATTTTTGGGACTGCTACACAGGAGACTACAGGGAGTGTGCTGGACAGGCATGGATATGGTGACAGGCATAGCAGTAGAAGCATATGCAGATGATGTTTCTGTGATGGTCAGGGATGGTCAGGATATGCAGGCACTAGAGACCTGAAGGTGTACGAGGGAGCTTCTTCAGCTAAGGTGATCTGGGGCATGAGCAAAGCTCTGTTATTTGGGGCATGGGGAGATAGGGCCCCTCCTCTGCTTCCAGGGGGTTTGCAGTGAGGTTGTGAAGGGCTGAAAGTTTTGGGGGTGTACCTGGGCTCGGAGAAGTGAGTCAGGAAGAACTGGGAGGGGCTTTCACAGGCAGTGGTGTCAAGACTGGCCAGGTGGAGGTGGCTCCTGTCCCAAGTGTCATTTAGAGGGAGGGTGCTGATTATCAACAACCTGGTGGCATCTTCCCTGTGGCATAAACTGTCTGTACTCAACCCCCCAGCCCACAGACCTGCAACGCAAGCTGGTGGACTTTTTCTGGTCGGGCCATCACTGGCTGAGGGCGGCAGTGTTGTACATGACCGTCCATGAAGGAGGACAGGGCCTGGTGGAACTGGAGAGGAGGATGGCTGCTTTCCGGCTAAAGGCGGTGCAGAGACTGCTGTTCCATACTGAAGTTGGCTGGAGGCGGTGCAGAGACTGCTGTTCCATACTGATGTTGGCTGGAGGGAACCAGCATGCGCTGCTGAGGAGAGCTGGCGGATTAGGGTTGGACCGGCAGCTGTTCCTCATGAAGCTGGAGAGGCTGAGCACAGCAGGTCTCTCAGATTTTTACTCTGAATTGCTGAGGGCCTGGCAGCTGCTAAAAACAAATGCATTTGCACAATGACCACTTGTTGTTTCAAATACATCTACAGTTGTTGGTTAGCTAGCTAGCGAATTTTTGCCATATTTGCATATTTACACTTCAAAACAAGACATGGTATCAATAACATGATGAAACATGCTGAAATGAGCCACTTATGATTCCCACACATGGCAGTGTCATTCTTGCTAGCAATCTGATCATCTAGAATCACGACAGACCCACTTATGCCCCATGGAAGCACGCACGTTGTTTTCGTAAAGTTGTTGGCCAATGTGTCTATGTAGCTAGACACTAAATAATTGTAGTGTAAACACACACACACAATCTATTCACTTTCTCCTGTAAATACAACAACAGTATCTGTGTTTGCTGAGCTGCATCTTCAATTCCACATTTCCATCTTCCTTAAATTGTAAAAAATGTTAACAGCTATGCAGCTTTGTTTTTACAACAGATAAAAAAGAAAACCAGCCCCGTTGCGGACCAGGATGTCTTGCTCTCAGACAGACTAAATAACTTCTTTGCTTTCTTTGAGGACAATACAGTGCCACTGACATGGCCCGCTACCAAAACCTGTGGACTCTCCTTCACTGCAGCCGACGTGAGTAAAACATTTCAACGTGTTAACCCTCGCAAGGCTGCAGGCCCAGACGACATCCCCAGCCACGTCTTCAGAGCATACGCAGACCAGCTGGCTGGTGTGTTTACGGACATATTCAATCAATCCTTATCCCAGCCTGCTGTCCCCTCATGCTTCAAGAGGACCACCATTGTTCCTATTCCCAAGAAAGCTAAGGTAACTGAGCTAAACGACTACCGCCCCGTAGCACTTACTTCCGTCATCATGAAGTGCTTTGAGAAACTAGTCAAGGACCATATCACCTCCACCCTACCTGACACCCTAGACCCACTCCAATTTGCTCACCGCCCCAATGGATCCACAGACGACGCAATCGCAACCACACTGCCCTAACCCATCTGGACAAGAGGAATACCTACATATTACCAACAATGACGAGACGGCCGACAGGGAAGAGGTGAGGGCCCTCGGAGTGTGGTGTCAGGAAAATAACCTCACACTCAACGTCAACAAAACAAAGGAGATGATCGTGGACTTCAGGAAACAGCAGAGGGAGCACCCCCCTATCCACATCGACGGGAGAGGGTAGTAAGTTTTAAGTTCCTCGGCTTACACATCACAGACAAACTGAATTGGTCCACCCACACAGACAGCGTTGTGAAGAAGGTGCAGCAGCGCCTCTTCAACCTCAGGAGGCTGAAGAAATTTGGCTTGTCACCAAAAGCACTCACAAACTTTTACAGATGCACAATCGAGAGCATCCTGTCGGGATGTATCACCGCCTGGTACGGCAACTGCTCCGCCCACAACCTTAAGGCTCTACAGAGGGCAGTGAAGTCTGCACAACGCTTCACCAGGGGCAAACTACCTGCCCTCCAGGACACCTACACCACCCGATGTCACAGGAAGGCCATAAAGATCATCAAGGACAACAACCACCCGAGCCACTGCCTGTTCACCCCGCTATCATCCAGAAGGCGAGCTCAGTACAGGTGCATCAAAGCAGGGACCGAGAGACTGAAAAACAGCTTCAATCTCAAGGCCATCAGACTGTTAAACAAACATTGAGTGGCTGCTGCCAACATACTGACTCAACTCCAGTCACTTTAATAATGGAAATTGATGTAAAAAAATGTATCACAAAACAATGTCACTTAATATAATGTTTAAATACCCTACATTACTCATCTCATATGTCTATACTGTACTCTATACCATTTACTGCATCTTGCCATCTTTATGTAATACATGTATCACTAGCCACTTTAAACTATGCCACTTTTATGTTTACATACCCTACATTACTCATCTCATATGTATATACTGTACTCGATAACATCTACTGCATCTTGCCTATACCGTTCTGTACCATCACTCATTCATATATCTTTATGTACTTGTACATATTCTTTATCCCTTTACAGTTGTGTGTATAAGGTAGCAGGTAGCAGTTGTGGATAAGGTAGCAGTTGTGGAATTGTGTGTATAAGGTAGCAGTTGTGGAATTGTTAGATTACTCGTTGGTTACTACTGCATTGTCGGAACTAGAAGTATAGCTAACGTCGTGTTAGCCATGTTAGCCTTAAGTTAGCTATCTTTATTAGTATTTTTTTTGCATATTTGGACAGTACTTGATTAGACAGTAATTAGTGATAAATTTTCGGGTGGTGAACAGAACCGTTGAATCCAGTGTCCACATAGCTAATCAATAACTGTACTGTCAAAACCCTGCTCATAAAATTTGCTAGGTTGCTAATGAAGCAGCACTGCTACCTAGACTGAGTAGTCCCTCAGGTTAGTTAGTTAGTTAGTTAGTTAGTTATCTTACCATTATCTGTCAGTGCAGCTTTTGAGTCAACATGTTGAAATGTAAGTGACTCGAATCTGGCTTACTGTGAGGTCAATAACTCTGAATAACATCATCATGGGCTCGCAAAAGGTGCTATAGTAATACCAAGCTAACAAAGTTTACCTCCGGTTCTCCTTCTCATCTTTGCACACTCTCCCTTAGAGAAGGAACAGTCACCCACGTACGCCAAACATTTTTGTTTTTGGGACTAACCAAAAATGACTTTGGAAAACCACGTTTGACTCCGCCTCTTAAAGTGTCACCATACACAGAAATTCTGGTTTTAGGCAGCAGTAAAAGGCAGGGCAGGCCAGCCAGAGCTCATGTTAGGAGTATTCATTGCAGTATGTAATGCAGTGTAGCTTAGCTTGTTTTACACCATCCCAGCAGTGCAAAAGACTCAGGGCTGAGACAAAATCCTTTTGGGCTAAAGCCCCCAAAGCCTGGGTCTGTTGACTTCAATGCGCCTGCTGTGTTACACTTTACTTGAAGCTGTTTGCTCATGAGTACCTACATTAACATTAGACATTTATTATTTTGAACAACATTTCAGTTACATTATACCTCTGAAGCCAGGGAAATAAACCCTTAAACCCCTTTTCAAAGGCAGGCACATAGTATTGACAAAGGTTATACCATTATGTGGTTCACTTTACATTAAGTTGCATGCTCCCGGGTAGGTACATTATAGTTACATACATATCCATTGTAAATACATTTTTAAAAGTTAATTACCGCCCCAATAGGTCCACACACGGCGCAATCACGATCACACTGCACACTGCCCTATCCCATCTGGACAAGAGGAATACCTTTGTAAGAATGCTGTTCTAACCTCACACTCAATGTCAACAAAACAAAGGAGATGATCGTGACGTCAGGAAACAGCAGAGGGAGCACCCCCCTATCCACATCGACGGGACAAAAACATTCACAGATGCACAATCGAGAGCATCCTGTCGGGCTGTGTCACCGCCTGGTACGGCAACTGCTCCGCCCACAGCCGTAAGGCTCTCCAGAGGCTAGTGAGGTCTGCACACCGCATCACCGGGGGAAAACGACCTGCCCTCCAGGTCACCTACACCACCTGATGTCACAGGAAGGCCAAAAAGATCATCAAGGACAACAACCACCCGAACCACTGCCTGTCCACCCCGATATCATCCAGAAGGCGAGCTCAGTACAGGTGCATCAAAGCTGGGACCGAGAGACTGAAAAACAGCTTCAATCTCAAGGCCATCAGACTGTTAAACAGCCATCACTAACATTGAGTGGCTGCTGCCAACATACTGATTCAAATCTCTAGCCACTTTAATAATAAAAAATTGATATAATAAATGTATCACTAGTCACTTTAAACAATGCCACTTTCTATAATGTTTACATACCCTACATTACTCATCTCATATGTACATACTGTACTCTATACCATCTTCTGCATCTTGCCTATGTCATTCAGCCATCACTCATCCATATATTTATATGTACATATTCTTATTAATTCCTTTACACTTGTGTGTTTAAGGTAGTTGTTGTGAAATTGTTTGATTACTTGTTAGATATTACTGCATGGTCGGAACTAGAAGCCCAACCATTTCGCTACACTCTCATTAACATCAGCAAACCATGTGTATGTGACCAATACAATTTGATTTGATGTCTTTTGATTATGATGTTAGGGTGATAGTCAGTCACTCTCTTATTTAGCTACATGCGCCTTACGGATTGTGGTTGTTGTGGATTGCTGTTCACAAATGTATGTGTAATTTTATCCCAATGATGGTTGAATTGAAGATGTTTAAGTTGCATATCGTTCATTGTTTTTGCGACCAACCTATGGAGTACAGGTTTGAGGGTATTCCTATCCTCTAAACTCCTCTGTGATATCGCGCTCCAGTCCATACTCTCATAAACCAATTTAATTTCAGACAACTACCAGCGGGGCTTTTTATTTGCTCAATCAAATTTGTGCTCATTCCAAAAAATGTCCATAAAACCTAACGGACACATGCTCAAATTTGTGAACTCTTAGTAGACTTAAAGGGTTCATTTGCAGTTGTTACTTCCATGTTTGGACCTATTTAATTGATATACTGTATATTTTAAATGAATGCTATATACCCATTGATTCTTGAAGAATATGACTTAGAAATGCCCCATGAGCTGAATTCAACTGTCACAACCAATGCGAATTCAAAATATAAGCTTGTTTTTCTCCAACGCGGTGTAAACATTGCAAATGTAAACAAACACCGTATAGCCTCAAAACATGGTTAAAACAATCATGTTTATCATGGATGGTCAATCCTTGCATCCATAGCTCTGTCTAATAATCTGAGATAACATTTCTCCAGGCCCATCCCTCAGATTTTTACCAAAACACAGGCGGGGTACCGGCTCTTTTATTGTTTCAACTGTCATTCGCCCTTTAAACAGCTGCTAATTATTGAGATATCAATGTGTCACAAAAAAATATATATGTACAAATATGGAATACAGCAAAGGCAGCATAATCACATACATTTTCCACTTGCTTTTTGGCTCTTTTCGGTAGTGCTCAAAGCATGCCATTCCATGAAAGCAGCATTTATTTTTCTACTCAAAGTAATGAGCCAAATCGGTTCTCCATGACAGCATGACAACAAAATCATAAACAGAGTAGGCTATAATAATGCCCTTAGTTTTTGGGTTATGCTCAGGTAGAACAATTAGGCTAATCTATACTTCCATATTTCCAAGTCCTATTCTTGAAGCTCAAGGGGTATTAAATTCATTGGAATGACTGGAATTCTGAAAGACTTGGTTTTTAAAGGTAACCTAATCCTATTATTATCTTTAGTAGAAAACAAGGGGCTTAAAAAGCTTACATAATCAACCCATAAAGTAAAGCAGCATCCGTTTATGGCCAACTATGTAAACTCTGACATTGACTTATCCTGCAATAGATGTTGTTCCAATTGGTAATATACATTTTTGTCTTCGAACGCCTCGGAAAGTAATCTAAAAGTTACTGAAAGGAATCAGATTACGTTACTGAGTTTGGGTAATCCAAAAGTTACATTACTGATTACAATATAAAATATATATTTTCATTTGAGTCAGTAATGTCCAGAGCATGCAGGACACCCAACCTGCGAAACACAAAATAATAATTATTCTACAAACCCCTCATTCACCATAAGGGGATAATTGGAGATGCCCTTTGTGACTAAGATTTGACCCCAATCTCCAATTCACTATTAAATGTGACTATAAACGCGTTCGTTACCTGGATATGTGGATTGAGACATGAAATGGAAGGAACCCTGTTTAGAACCCTGTATAGAAAAGAAATGGACAGAAATACTGTAGTTACAGGGGTACAGCTTCCACCCTAAGCCATAAAAAGAGGGCTTCCAAGAAGCCAGTGTTTCCTCCACAGAGGATTAACATAGAAAAAGCAGTGGAGATGCGTAATATCTTTCTAAGAAGAGGCTACTTTCCACAATATGTGGATGAAGCTATTAATGAACTCGCGGAAAGTGGGAGATGCTGTCAAGAAACACATGTTTTATCATCTGACCCAGCTTTGTCAACTGAATTTAGCCATCCACCACTTAATGTATATAGGAGAGGAACGCGATATACGCGATAAATTGGTCCATGCCAACCACAAAAGAAAATCAGCCAGACTCTTTTACGCCCTCTTCCGAATGGTAGCTATAGGTGCAGAGGTTGAGCATAGAGAACAATAAGATGAAGTGTGAATATGTCTGCCACCCACACACAGGAAAACGGTTCCAAATAAATCCGATTATTACGTGCTACACCACCCACGTTTATCTACATGATTAAATGTCCATGTGGGCTGTGTTATGTAGGTAAAACCTCTAGTTCTCTCAAACAGAGAATTAGCCAACATAAAAGTTCAATCAGGAAAAACGACAGTGATTATCCAGTCGCAGCACATTTTAATGACCTAAAACATGACATTTCTACCTTTATTTTTTTGTGGCAGAGAGATAGTTAAGATATCAGAGAGGGGAGGTGATATGTTTTGGGATTTTCACCCGCCAGACATTATTCCCTAAAGGTCTTAATGGTGAAATGCCTCTGTATGTTATGTTGTAAATGTGAATATGAATTAATGCCCCCCATTTCAGATTACTCTGACGTGTTTCTTGCGCTGTTCCCAATGATTTATGAAAACTTGTTTGGCAGGTTGATGTCCTCATTGTAGTTTTACAGACGTGTTTAATACGTTTTATGTACACACTTTACTGGAATATTTATGAAATACACATTGTTATATTTGGTAGAACTTACTTGTTTTCCCTCAACTCCAAACCCATTCGATGCATGGAATGGGGCTGTGTCTACGTAAGGGTGCTAATTGAATAAACAAACTCACAAAAGCTCCGACGAAGGCCGTGAGGCCGAAACGTAAAGCTTGTTAAAGAGCAGTGATTCTATCAAGAACACTATGCGGGTTTCTTGTTTTTTTTCTCATTTTATTCAACTGTTACCATGCACCTGCATAAAATATAGCTCAGATGTGCAAGTGCCTTTTGAATTTTGACTTGAAAAAGTTTGTGATGTACATGTGTTGATTGCTAGGCATGCAAATACGATTATTTCTGAATACATTTGAAACAAGGTCTAGTTGTGGCCGTAATCAGACTAGATTGTGAATGACTATTGGCAGAATACATTGCTTGATTGCAGTGAGTGTGAAAAGCACTATCGTTTGCGAACTGCAACACCCCAAACGATTCGTTCTCGAGTTTGAGTTTTTTGAGCAGAGACTGTGTTGATGTTTTGGTTCAGCAATACTGTGTCCATCATAACATTCAATAATCAATTAATTGCATTTATTCTTGCATCATGAGATCTATTACCAGTTCTAAATATGTGTTTTTCATCTCTATGCTATTTTTGCTGTCTGCAGCATGATCTATTTTACAGTTGTTGGTCGGAGCACGTCTCCAGAGCCGCTGAGCCGGAGGAGCGTGCTTTAGTTCTGTAGTCATCGCGGCCAGCAGGTCAAACGAACGCCAAAATTAATGAGTCACTCAGAAAAACTAATCATGACTCTCGAGTCAGTAAAAATAGTCAGTTTGAACAAATTGTTCACAAACTGCATATCACTACAGGGAACAATACCCGACCCTTATTTCTAAGAGTGTAGTGAAAGTCTACACATCCCTTGCACAGTTGCTGCCTTAAATGTTCATCTAAAAAGTTATTTTTTTCCCCGACTGATCCAAATTTCTGAAGTAAAATAAAAAAGTATAGAACATGTTGTTAAGCAATACAAAATAAAAAGCAAAGATGTCTTGGTGGAAGCACATTACAGCCATTACAGCTCTAAATCATTTTGAACTTGTTTGGTAATCATTGATGGACAGCAATATTTAAACCTCTGTTACTGATTTTCAAGCAAATGTAAGTCAGGACTGAGACTGAACCCCTCGGGAACACTCAACACTTCTTGGAAAGCCATTCTGGTGTATCTTAAGCATAAAAATGCATGTCATTTTCAAGCTGAAAATTTGAACTCTATCCCACGGTTAGGTATTCAGAAGACTGAAGCAGGTTTTCCTCTAACTTTTTACCAAGGCCTTTTATATATTTTTGGATTCTGACAAACTTCCCAGTCCCTGTCGATGACAAGCATTATCAAATGGTGCTGCTACCACGATACTAGTAAACAGGGGCACAAATTTCATGGGTCACAAGGGGAAATGTCCCCCCCCCCCACCCCCCAATATTCTGAAATTGCATTTTTTGTCCCCTCAGTTTTATCATTGGAATGCGATTCGAAGAGGAAATCGTGTGCTCCGAGCGGTCAGGGAGGCTGTTTGGAGTGTTTGAAAAAAATACAAAATAAAACAAATAGTTATGTCTCCCCCACTTCTAAAACCAAAGTTTCGCCCCTGCTTGCAAATACAGAGTTTCACAACATTGCATTCACTCCACATTACTGACCCGTACAACAAAGTGAAAAGAAGGAAGCCAGTGTTAAAACATATATTTCAAATCATCCACTACAAGGTCCTTAAGTAATACTGCAATACTGCAAAACATCAGGTTTTGGTCAAATCAATACAACACATCTCAGAGTGAAACCCTATGTATTTTCCAGTATTGCAGTAGCAGAATCATGTTATGGGTATGCTTGTCACCGGCAGGGACTGCTGAGTTTATCAGGATCAAAATAAATATGAAAGGAGCAGTGCCCAGGCAAAAGGTCAGAGGAAAACCTGTCTCAGTCTTCTGAATATATAATGGCATTCCTCCTCCTCTTCTGAGCAGCGAGAAGGATCGGAGGACCAATGCGCAGCGTGGTAAGTGTCCATAACGTTTATTATAAGATATAAACTGAACACTATGAAAATACAAAACAATAAACGTGAACATGAATGAAACCAAAACAGTACCGTGTGGCGACAAACACTGACACGGAAACAAACACCCACAAAACAAAAGTGAAACCCAGGTTACCTAAGTATGATTCTCAATCAGAGACTACTAACGACACCTGCCTCTGATTGAGAACCATACTAGGCTGAACTCAAAACCCCAACATAGAAAAACACACATAGACTGCCCACCCCAACTCACGCCCTGACCATACTAAATAAAGACAAAACAAAGGAAATAAAGGTCAGAACGTGACAGAATACCTAACCCTGGAATAGTTTTCTTTTTCAGAAGGACAATCAATGATTCCTCAACAAATTTACTGAGATTATTTTTTTTTACAAAAACAATGGATATACTGTATGATATACACATTTTTGAATCTTAATCTAAATGATTTACAGCTGTAAATGCTGCCAAAGCTGCTTCCAACAAGTATTAGCTGTGGTGTGTGTAACTGCATTCTTCGTTTGTAGAAAGAGAGTCGGACCGAAATGCAGCGTGTAGGTTACTCATGACTTTAATGAAAGAATGCGTACATGAAATAACTCAATAACATACAAAGCAAAACAACAAACGGAACGTGAAACTAATTACAGCCTATCTGGTGACTATAACACAGAGACAGGACAAACACCCACAAAATACGACGCGAACTCAGGCTACCTAAATACGGTTCCCAATCAGAGACAACAATAAGCAGCTGACTCCAATTGAGAATCGCCTCAGGCAGCCAAGCCTAACTAGACACACCCCTAATCAACACAATCCCAATTACTACAAACCACAATACGAAACACAACATATAAACCCATGTCACACCCTGGCTTACCCAAACATATACCAAAAACACAAAATATAATGACCAAGGCGTGACAGAACCCCCCCCCAAGGTGCGGACTCCGGGACGCACCTCAAGAGCATAGGGAGG
Source organism: Oncorhynchus nerka (assembly GCF_034236695.1). Classification (NCBI taxonomy): domain Eukaryota; kingdom Metazoa; phylum Chordata; class Actinopteri; order Salmoniformes; family Salmonidae; genus Oncorhynchus; species Oncorhynchus nerka. Next base: position 50,115,113 of record NC_088399.1, on the reverse strand, counting down.
GTCCGGGTGGGCGTCTGTCCATGGTGGCGGTTCTGGCTCGGGACGTGGACCCCACTCCATGAATGTCCTAGTTCCTCCCCTTCGCGTCCTGGGATAATCCACCTTCTCCGCCGACCATGGCCTAATAGTCCTCACCCTGATCCCCACATAACTGAGGGGCAGCTCGGGACAGAGGGGCAGCTCGGGACCGAGGGGCAGCTCGGGACCGAGGGGCAGCTCGGGACAGAGGGGCAGCCCGGGACAGAGGGGCAGCCCGGGACAGAGGGGCAGCCCGGGACAGAGGGGCAGCTCGGGACTGAGGGGCAGCTCGGGACAGAGGGGCGTCTCGGGACAGAGGGGCAGCCCGGGACAGGGGCAGCCCGGGACTGAGGGGCAGCCCAGTACTGAGAGGATGCCCAGTACTGAGAGGACGCCCAGTACTGAGATGAAGCTCAGACAGGTAGTAGGCTCCGGTAACTCCTGGCTGGCTGGCGGATCTAGCTGCTCTATGCAGACTGACAGCTCTGACTGCTCCATGCAGGCTGACAGCTCTCTGTAGACTGGCACTTCTGGCGGATCCTGGCAGACTGGCACTTCTGGCGGATCCTGGCAGACTGGCACTTCTGGCGGATCCTGGCAGACTGGCACTTCTGGCGGATCCTGGCAGACTGGCACTTCTGGCGGATCCTGGCAGACTGGCACTTCTGGCGGATCCTGGCAGACTGGCACTTCTGGCGGATCCTGGCAGACTGGCACTTCTGGCGGATCCTGGCAGACTGGCGACGCTGGACAGACTGGCGACGCTGGACAGACTGGCGACGCTGGACAGACTGGCGACGCTGGGCAGACTGGCGACGCTGGGCAGACTGACAGATCTGGAAGAGACTGGTTGTCTGGTAGATCTGGAAGAGACTGGTTGTCTGGCAGATCTGGAAGAGACTGGTTGTCTGGCAGATCTGGAAGATCATGGCTGACTGGCACTTCTGGCGGATGCTGGCAGACTGGCGGCGCTGTGCAGACTGGCGACGCTGGGCAGACTGGCGACGCTGGGCAGACTGGCGACGCTGGACAGACTGGCGACGCTGGGCAGACTGGGAGCACTGGCGGCGCTGGACAGACTGGCGGTGCTGGTCAGACGGGAGACTCCGGCAGCGCAGGAGAGGAGAAAGGCTCTGGCTGCGCTAAACAGGCGGGAGACTCCGGCAGCGCAGGAGAGGAGACAGGCTCTGGCTGCGCTGAACAGGCGGGAGGCTCCGGCAGCGCAGGAGAGGAGACAGGCTCTGGCTGCGCTGAACAGGCGGGAGGCTCCGGCAGCGCAGGAGAGGAGACAGGCTCTGGCTGCGCTGAACAGGCGGGAGGCTCCGGCAGCGCAGGAGAGGAGACAGGCTCTGGCTGCGCTGAACAGGCGGGAGACTCCGACAGCGTAGGAGGGAAGGAAGGCTCTGGTTGTGTTGAACAAGCAGGAGGCTCCGGCAGCGCAGGAGAGGAGACAGGCTCTGGCTGCGCTGAACAGGCGGGAGACTCCAACAGCGTAGGAGGGAAGGAAGGCTCTGGCTGTGTTGAACAGGCGAGGCGCACTGAAGGCCTGGTGCGTGGTGCTGGAACTGGTGGTATTTGATCGAGGACACGCACAGGAAGCCTGGTGCGGGGAGCTGCTACCGGAGGACTGGTGTGTGGAGGTGGCTCTGGATAGACCGGACCGTGCAGGCGCTGGCATGTGTCGCAGCTGGCTCTGCACCCGCACTGGAAACACTGTGCGCTCCATAGCATAACACGGTGCCTGCCCGGTCTCTCTAGCCCAACGGTGAGCACAGGGAGTATGCGCAGGTTTCCTACCCCAATACATTTTTTGGGGTGACTTTCCGGTTTCCAACCGCGTCGCCGTGCTGCTTCCTCATACCTGCGCCTCTCCGCTTTAGCTGCTTCTATTTCCTCCTTGGGACGGCGATATTCTCCCGGCTGCGCCCAGGGTCCTTTACCGTCTAATTCCTCCTCCCATGTCCAAATCTCCAAATGGTGCAGTCTCTCCCACTGCAACTGTTCTTCCCGATTAACAGGGAGAGTAGGCTCAGGTCTGACTCCTGACTCAGCCACTCTCTCTCTGCGCTTTCCCCCGTTACTTTCCGTTTTCGCTCTGTATAGCGGTGCTTTCCTTCTCGAATCCATACGTCTATAGCCCTCCTCGCATTGCTGTAGGGAATCCCAGGCGGGCTCCTGCACTCGCTCTGGGTCGTCCGCCCACCTGTCGATTTCTTCCCATGTAGTATACTCCATACTTCTGCTGTCCATAACGTCGTCCTTTAGCTCCTGCCAGTTCACACGCTGCTCGGTCCGTGAGTGGTGGGTGTTTCTGTAACACGTTCTTCGTTTGTAGAAAGAGAGTCGGACCGAAATGCAGCGTGTAGGTTACTCATGACTTTAATGAAAGAATGCGTACATGAAATAACTCAATAACATACAAAGCAAAACAACAAATGGAACGTGAAACTAATTACAGCCTATCTGGTGACTATAACACAGAGACAGGACAAACACCCACAAAATACGACGCGAACTCAGGCTACCTAAATACGGTTCCCAATCAGAGACAACGATAAGCAGCTGACTCCAATTGAGAATCGCCTCAGGCAGACAAGCCTAACTAGACACACCCCTAATCAACACAATCCCAATTACTACAAACCCCAATACGAAACACAACATATAAACCCATGTCACACCCTGGCTTACCCAAACATATACCAAAAACACAAAATATAATGACCAAGGCGTGACAGAACCCCCCCCTAAGGTGCGGACTCCGGGACGCACCTCAAGAGCATAGGGAGGGTCCGGGTGGGCGTCTGTCCATGGTGGCGGTTCTGGCTCGGGACGTGGACCCCACTCCATGAATGTCCTAGTTCCTCCCCTTCGCGTCCTGGGATAATCCACCTTCTCCGCCGACCATGGCCTAATAGTCCTCACCCTGATCCCCACATAACTGAGGGGCAGCTCGGGACAGAGGGGCAGCTCGGGACCGAGGGGCAGCTCGGGACCGAGGGGCAGCTCGGGCCAGAGGGGCAGCCCGGGACTGAGGGGCAGCCCGGGACTGAGGGGCAGCCCGGGACTGAGGGGCAGCCCGGGACTGAGGGGCAGCCCGGGACTGAGGGGCAGCTCGGGACTGAGGGGCAGCTCGGGACTGAGGGGCGTCTCGGGACAGAGGGGCATCTCGGGACAGGGGCAGCCCGGGACTGAGGGGCAGCCCGGGACTGAGGGGCAGCCCAGTACTGAGAGGACGCCCAGTACTGAGAGGACGCCCAGTACTGAGAGGACGCCCAGTACTGAGAGGAAGCCCAGTACTGAGATGAAGCTCAGACAGGTAGTAGGCTCCGGTAACTCCTGGCTGGCTGGCGGATCTAGCTGCTCTATGCAGACTGACTGCTCTGACTGCTCCATGCAGGCTGACATCTCTCTGTAGACTGGCACTTCTGGCGGATCCTGGCAGACTGGCACTTCTGGCGGATCCTGGCAGACTGGCAGTTCTGGCGGATCCTGGCAGACTGGCAGTTCTGGCGGATCCTGGCAGACTGGCACTTCTGGCGGATCCTGGCAGACTGGCGACGCTGGACAGACTGGCGACGCTGGGCAGACTGGCGACGCTGGGCAGACTGGCGACGCTGGGCAGACTGACAGATCTGGAAGAGACTGGTTGTCTGGCAGATCTGGAAGAGACTGGTTGTCTGGCAGATCTGGAAGAGACTGGTTGTCTGGCAGATCTGGAAGATCATGGCTGACTGGCACTTCTGGCGGATCCTGGCAGACTGGCGGCGCTGTGCAGACTGGCGACGCTGGGCAGACTGGCGACGCTGGGCAGACTGGCGACACTGGGCAGACTGGCGGCACTGGGCAGACTGGGAGCACTGGCGGCGCTGGACAGACTGGCGGTGCTGGGCAGACGGGAGACTCCGGCTGCGCAGGAGAGGAGAAAGGCTCTGGCTGCGCTAAACAGGCGGGAGACTCCGGCAGCGCAGGAGAGGAGACAGGCTCTGGCTGCGCTAAACAGGCGGGAGACTCCGGCGGCGCAGGAGAGGAGACAGGCTCTGGCTGCGCTGAACAGGCGGGAGGCTCCGGCAGCGCAGGAGAGGAGACAGGCTCTGGCTGCGCTGAACAGGCGGGAGACTCCGACAGCGTAGGAGGGAAGGAAGGCTCTGGCTGTGTTGAACAAGCAGGAGGCTCCGGCAGCGCAGGAGAGGAGACAGGCTCTGGCTGCGCTGAACAGGCGGGAGACTCCAACAGCGTAGGAGGGAAGGTAGGCTCTGGCTGTGTTGAACAGGCGAGGCGCACTGAAGGCCTGGTGCGTGGTGCTGGAACTGGTGGTATTTGATCGAGGACACGCACAGGAAGCCTGGTGCGGGGAGCTGCTACCGGAGGACTGGTGTGTGGAGGTGGCTCTGGATAGACTGGACCGTGCAGGCGCACTGGAGCTCTTGAGCACCAAGCCTGCCCAAGTTTACCTGGCTCGTTGCCCACTCTAGCCCGGCCAATAGGAAGACCTGGCATGTGTCGCAGCTGGCTCTGCACCCGCACTGGAAACACCGTGCCCTCCATAGCATAACACGGTGCCTGCCCGGTCTCTCTAGCCCAACGGTGAGCACAGGGAGTATGCGCAGGTTTCCTACCCCAATACATTTTTTGGGGTGACTTTCCGGTTTCCAACCGTTTAGCTGCTTCTATTTCCTCCTTGGGACAGCGATATTCTCCCGGCTGCGCCCAGGGTCCTTTACCGTCTAATTCCTCCTCCCATGTCCAAATCTCCAAATGGTGCAGTCTCTCCCACTGCAACTGTTCTTCCCGATTAACAGGGAGAGTAGGCTCAGGTCTGACTCCTGACTCAGCCACTCTCTCTCTGCGCTTTCCCCGTTACTTTCCGTTTTCGCTCTGTATAGCGGTGCTTTCCTTCTCGAATCCATACGTCTATAGCCCTCCTCGCATTGCTGTAGGGAATCCCAGGCGGGCTCCTGCACTCGCTCTGGGTCGTCCGCCCACCTGTCGATTTCTTCCCATGTAGTATACTCCATACTTCTGCTGTCCATAACGTCATCCTTTAGCTCCTGCCAGTTCACACGCTGCTCGGTCTGTGAGTGGTGGGTGTTTCTGTAACTGCCTTCTTCGTTTGTAGAAAGAGAGTCGGACCGAAATGCAGCGTGTAGGTTACTCATGACTTTAATGAAAGAATGCGTACATGAAATAACTCAATAACATACAAAGCAAAACAACAAACGGAACGTGAAACTAATTACAGCCTATCTGGTGACTATAACACAGAGACAGGACAAACACCCACAAAATATGACGCGAACTCAGGCTACCTAAATACGGTTCCCAATCAGAGACAACGATAAGCAGCTGACTCCAATTGAGAATCGCCTCAGGCAGCCAAGCCTAACTAGACACACCCCTAATCAACACAATCCCAATTACTACAAACCCCAATACGAAACACAACATATAAACCCATGTCACACCCTGGCTTACCCAAACATATACCAAAAACACAAAATATAATGACCAAGGCGTGACAGTGTGTGAAGACATACTGTACACATTCAAGACATCTTCATATATACAGTGCCTTCGGAAATTATTCAGATCCCTTGACTTTTTCCACATTTTGTTACATTACAGCCTTAATCCTAAAATTGATATAAAATATAACAAATCTATGCACAATACCCGATAATGACAAAGCGAAAACAGTTTTAACATGTTATTTTTGAAAATGTATTAACAATAAAAACAGAAACACCTTATTTACAGACTCTTTTCTATGAGACTCGAAATTGAGCTCAGGTGCATCCTGTTTCCATTGATCATCCCGTGGTAAGTTCAATTGATTGGACAGTGTATGTCAAAGCAAAAACCAATCCATGAGGTTGAAGGAATTGAAGGAATTGAAGGAATTGTCCGTAGACAGGATTGTGTCAGATCTGGGGAGGAGTACCAAAACATTTTTTCAGCTTTGAAGGTCCCCAAGAATGTAGTGGTCTCCATTATTCTTAAATGGAAGAAGTTTGGAACCACCAAGACTCTTCCTAGAACTGTCCGCCTGGCCAAACTGAGCAAACAGTGGAGAAGGGCCTGGGTCAGGGTAGGGACCAAGAAGCCGATGGTCACACTGACAGAGCTCTAGAGGTCCTCTGTGGAGATGGGAGAACCTTCCAGAAGGACAACCATCTCTGCAGACGGAAGCCACCTCTCTTCCGTGGCCAGACGGAAGCCACCTCTCAGTAAAAGACACATGAACGCCCGCTTGGTGTTTGCCAAAAGGCACCGAAAGACTCTCAGACCATGAGAAACAAGATTATCTGGTCTGATGAAAACGAGATTGAACTCTTTGGCCTGAATGCCAAGCATCACGTCTGGAGGAAAGCTGGCACTGTCCTTACGGTGAAGCACTGTGGTGGCAGCATCAAGCTATGGGAGTGTTTTTCAGCGGCAGGGACTGGGAGACTCGTCAGAATCAAGGCAAAGATGAACAGAGCAAAGTACAGAGATCCTTGATGAAAACCTGCTCCAGTGCGCTCAGGACCTCAGAATGGGGCGAAGGCTCACCTTCCAACTGTACAACAACCATAAGCACGCTGCCAAGACAACGCAGGAGTGGCTTCGAAACAAGTCTCTGAATGTCCTCTAGTTGCCCAGCCAGATCCCGGAGTTTATAAAAACCTGTTTTTGCTTTGTCATTATGGGGTATTGTGTGGATGATGAGAATAAAAACAATTTAATACATTTTTTAATAAGGCTGTAAATGAACAAAATGTCAAAAAAGTCAAGGCGTCTGAATACTTTCCGAAGGCACTGTCTATATATATTTTTATTAATTCATAAAATGTCCTATACTTCTTTCTTTCCCATTTGAAAATGTCAGTAGGAACAAAAAATACAATTGAATCCCTTTTTAGATTCAGTTGTAGTTTAGGCAGAAAAAAATGACAACTGTGCAAGTGGTGTGTAGACTTTCACTAGGCATTGAACTTCTATTCAATTGACTTGATTATTGTTGCTTTTCTACTGTACTGCTGTTTTTACTACGTATATTGTTAAAGGTTGTCTTTGTGACTAAATTCATTCTTGATTGACTAAAACATTATTCATCTGCGATTAATACAGTGTGTAAATTCTAATAGCAAAAAAAGAATCAACCTTCTGTCAAAAACTCAAATTTAGAAAGGCCCACTGGGCTAAAGATGAACGAGCTCATCTGGCATTTGCCCAAACTGCCCTAAGGACAGTCAGTTTTTGGTATTAACCTTTTGACTTAAAAAAATAAATAATGTACATCTCATTTAACGGAGAACCACATGAGAAAACGTTTAACATGTCATGTGTCATATGTACAGTCACATGGGAATATGGGGCATAATGACTAAACCATACCAGGTGTCAAATAAATTGAGTACTGAATAGCCAGTCCTTAGCATCTACAGGAGGGTGATGTCAAACATGTCAAGATGATCCAAATCATGATTTTAACCATCAACACAGAGAGACTTTAGAGTGTCTTGGAGACATAATTAACTCCGCTCCATGGTTCTTAGCCTCACCTTGACAGGTTGGAGTTCCATGGCAAAGTGAACGTTTTATTCTACAAATGCCAATGTTGTATTCTGTTTTTTTTTTTTTTTGCCTCTAAACAGAATTAGGCTTTTGCCTTTTGCAAATCAAAATATAATCAAAGTTTCTAGCATGGGAAGAGCTAAGCCCATTGGGGGACAATTAAAGTTATAAAAAATCAGTTGGAGGTCTATAGACAATGATTTAATTTCACTCTTTGTACATGATGAAATGCCCTTGTGGCTCAGTGTTGTTACTGTGTCAGTGTCTACCATTATAGATGAAATAGGACTCGTGGCTTTGTGTGATTAGGGTCATTTTCTGTTTGTTACACTTTGCACTAAACTGACTGCAGGCAGAAGGAAATACAATATTTACAGTTAGCTTCTAAAACTTTAAAGAGTGATATGAAATACCGCATGGTCCTTTATATGGGCAAATTAGTGGGTAAAATCTGAGTAATTATTTTTAAAAGGATTTCAAGTGCAACGCCTGTCAACAAGAAGCCTTAAAGCTGTGTCAGTCTGAGAGGAACTGTCATAAAATCCCACCTCTAAAAGCGTCTTCATTTCCACTTTTTTTTTTCGTACCTTCATCACTTTTTAAATTAGCCCAGGTAACATAAAACCAACAGCAATAGGACTTTGAAAAAAAAAAATGTGCTCTTGAACTTTAAACTGACTGTAAGAGTTAATGGAATCTTCATAAGCAGGAGGATCGTGGGGTGGAAGTAGGTTAAGTATGACTGGGAGAGCGAGGGAAGAGGGAGGCCAGCGAGGGGAACTAGATAAAGCATACAATATTCACTGCTGTATGTCATGCAGCATTCCGATAATGTACTTTGGGATTATGGAGGCTCACTTGAAGAGATGCTGAATTTGATTTCATATGCACACAGTAAAATGCACAGAACAGCGAACATAGAGAGCAGGGCATGAAGAAGAAGAGACTGCTGATGGCTGCATAAAGCCATGAAAGAGACTGTAGCAAAGTTCAAGGGAGAAAAGCTGGGAAATCATCCTGTGAAGGTCATATCCTTAAATTTAAGCATTTTATTCCACCGTATCTTCTCTTGTTTTATACTGCAGACGCTGGAGGTCAAGCGGCACAATGTGGGACAAATTGAAGTCTCACTTGAATATAGAGACATATACCATGTCTATTGTTTGCGGGAATTGGGAAGTAGGCTCTAAGATTAACTTGAGAGTTGTCTTTGGCATAGTTTAAGGAAACCAAATAGTAAAACATACAGTATGGGCTAAGGACTCTGGGATGATGAATCACACTTTTTACCCCTTTTTCTCCCGAATTTCGTGGTATCCAATTGGTAGTTACAGTTGTGTCTCATTGCTGCAACTACCATACGGACTCAGGGGAGGCGAAGGTCGAGAGCCTCCGAAACACAACCCAACCAAGCTGTGCTGCTGCTTGACACAATGCCCACTTAACCCGGAAGCCAGCTGCACCAATGTGTCGGGGGAAACACTGTACACCTGGCAACCGAGTCAGAGTGCACTGCGCCCGGCCTGCCACAGGAGTCGCTAGTGCGTGACGGGACAAGGAAATACCTGCTGGCCAATACCCTCCCCTAACCCGGACGACACTGGACCAATTGTGCGCCGCCCCATGAGTCTCCCGGTCGTGGCCAGCTGCGACAGAGCCTGGACTCGAACCCAGAATCTCTAGTGGAACAGCTAGCACTTTGATGCAGTGCCATAGACCACAATGCAGTGCCTTAGACCACTGCACAAACTCAGGAGGCCCACCATCTGGCATTCTGACAGATGCCAGGAGAACGCTACCTTCCCCAATGCACAGTGCCAACTGTAAAGTTTGGTGAAGGAGGAATAATTGTCTGGGACTGTTTTTTTCATGGTTCATACTTCTGACTGGTACTATATATATATATATATATATATATATATATATATATATATATATATATATATATATATTCTGTATACATACACTACCGTTCAAAATTTTGGGGTCACTTAGAAATGTACTGTTTTGATAGAAAAACACATTTTTTTACCATTAAAATAACATTAAAATGATCAGAAATACAGTGTATACACCGTTAATGTTGTAAATGACTATGTAGTTGGAAACAGAAGATGTTTTATGGAACATCTACATAGGCGTACAGAGGCCCATTATCAGCAACCATCATTCCTGTGTTCCAATGGCACGTTGTGTTAGCTAATCCAATTTTATAATTTTAAAAGGCTAAATGATCATTAGAAAATTGTTTTATGTTAGCACAGCTGAAAACTGTGTGATGATTAAAGAAGCAATAAAACTGGCCTTCTTTAGACTCGTTGAGTATCTGGAGCATCAGCATTTGTGGGTTAGATTACAAGCTCAAAATGGCAGCTTCATTAAATAATACCCACAAAACAGCAGTCTCTACGTCTCAACAGTGAAGAGGCGACTCCGGGATGCAGGCCTTCTAGGCAGAGTTGCAAAGAAAAAGCCATATCTCAAAAGATGTGCAAAAGAATACAGACACTGGACACAGGAACTCTGCCTTGAAGGCCAACATCCCAGAGTCACCTATTCACTGTTGACGTTGAGACTGGTGTTTTGCGGGTATATTATTTAATGAAGCTGCCAGTAGAGGACTTGTAAAGGTGTCTGTTTCTCAAACTAGACACTCTAATGTACTTGTCCTCTTTCTCAGTTGTGCAATGGGGCCTCCCACTCCTCTTTCTATTCTGTTTAGAGCCAGTTTGCACTGTTCTGTGAAGGGAGCAGTGTACAGCGTTGTATGAGATCTTCAGTTTCTTGGCAATTTCTCACATGGAATAGCCTTCATTTCTCAGAACAAGAATAAACTGACAAGTTTCAGAAGAAAGTTCTTTGTTTCTGTCCATTTGAACATGTAATCGAACCCACAAATGCTGATGCTCCAGAATCTCAACTAGTCTAAAGAAGGCCAGTTTTATTGCTTCTTTAATGAGGACAACAGTTTTCAGCTGTGCTAACATAATTGCAAAAGTGTTTTCTAATGATCAATTAGCCTTTTAAAATTATAAACTTGGATTAGCTAACACAACGTGCCATTGGAACACAGGAGTGATGGGCCTCTGTACGCCTACTGTATGTAGCTATTCCATAAAAAAAATCAGCCGTTTCCAGCTACAATAGTCATTTACAACATTAACAATGTCTACACTGTATGTCTGATCAGTTGATGTTATTTTAATGGACAAAAAATGTGCTTTTCTTTCAAAAACAAGGACATTTCGAAGTGACCCCAAACTTTTGAATGATAGTGTATATATAGAGAGAGATGTGTGAGAGGAGGATAAATTAATCCTTACTCCACTCTCTTCACACCGATTTCAGAGAGACATTACCAGTGTCTAAGACACAGCAAAATGCTGAAGAAGATCAACCTGGACTCAGGGGTAGACATAACATAGAGAGAGCAGGAGATGGTTAGACTATCTCATCCTCTCTCGCCCGCTCTCTCTCCCTCCCTCTCTCTATGAACGTGAAGCTAGCTGGTGATATGAAGACGGACTTTTTTGTCTTTCCAATTTTTTTCACTTTCTAATCCCTGGACTGGAGCTACTGGAGATGTTTGTTAATGAGGCTAACCACAAGTCATCTCTCTCCACAGGAGTCCTTCAGTTCTATGCAACATAATTAGCCAGAAGACTACAAGCAAGCAGAAGCAGAATGCCAAGGACTTTCAGATTTATTGGTGTGATTTTTTTCCTTTGTTGTTGAGGTTTATGTGAAGTGTGCATGTGTCAACAAATTCTTTCCTGCAGTGAATGGCCTTGCCAAACCTTGTCTTCTGTTTGCTTTTGTAAGAATACCAATATTTGTGGTTTGCCTCCCAGTGCCTTAATTACATCCTGCTTAACACTATCCTGCTAAGAATGGTCTTGTGAAATGTTTTCATTGTATATTTTACAAATCACTATTATAAACTGTGTTACCCTCCCAGGCCCCTAGGCCAAATCTCAAAATGTTTATACACTTTTCAATATCTTTGATATGTTGCCTTATTTTTTAAAATTTCCACAGCAGTAGTCTACTCACTCAGTGGCCTACTGGGTCTAAAAGGTCAGCTAATCCTGTTGCTTTCCACCATTTTCTCTGGATTGTCAGGCTTTCTGGTACGAGAGGTTCTGTAAGTCACCTACGTGACCTGGTTCATTGCTGTAATTGGCACAGAAAGGCCAGGAAGAGGGAAGCCATCAAGAGGTACAACACAAACCGCTCCAAACCGTATTGCTTTTTCAGATAATATGAAAAGGTTCCATTTGAACTAAATGCAAAATCTCAGCATGGTTAAAATTACCGTACCTGAGCTCATCCCAAGTGGTGCAGCGGTCTAAGGCACGGTATCGCAGTGCTTGAGGCGTCACTACAGACCCGGGTTTGATCCCATGCTGTATCACAACCGGCCGTGACCGGGAGTCTTATAGGGCGACGCACAATTGGCCCAGTGTTGTTAGGGGAGGGTTTGGCTGGGGGGGAGCTTTACTTGGCTCATCAAGCTCTGGCGATTCCTTGTGGCAGGCCGGGTGCCTGCAGGCTGACCTCGATTGTCAGTTGAACAGTGTTTCCTCAGATACATTGTTGCAGCTAGCAGACAGGTGTTAAGCAGAGCAGTTTGGCGGATCATGTCTTGGAGGACGCATAACTCAACCTTAGCCTCTCCCGAGCCCATTGGGGAGTTGCAGCAATGAGACAAGATTGTAATTGAAATTAGGGGTAAAAACATATATACTGTATATATATATATACAATATCAGTCAAAAGTTAGGATACTCATTCCAGGGTTTTTCTTTATTTTGACTATTTTCTACATTGTAGAATAATAGTGAAGACATCAAAACATGTCGTAACCAAAAAAGTGTGAAACAAATCAAAAAAATATATTTTATATTTGAGATTCTTCAAAGTAGCCACCCTTGCCTTGATGACAGCGTTGCACACTCTTGGCATTCTCTCAACCAGCTTCATGAGATGGAATGCATTTCAATTAACATGTGTGCCTTGCTAAAAGTTAATTTGTGGAATTTCTTTCCTTCTCAACGCATTTGAGCCATTCTGTTGTGTTGTGACAAGGTAGGGGGTATACAGAAGAGGTAAAAGACCAAGTCCTTATTATGGCAAGAATAGCTCAAGTAAGCAAAGAGAAACAACAGTCTATCATTACTTTAAGACATGAAGGTCAGTCAATGCGTTTCAAGAACTTTGAAAGTTTCTCCAAGTGCAGTTGCAAAAACCATCAAGCGCTATGATGAAAGTGGCTCTCATGAGGACCACCACAGCAAAGGAAGACCCTGAGTTATTGCTGCAGAGGATAAGTTCATTAGAGTTACCAGCCTCAGAAATTGCAGCCCAAATAAATGCTTCACAGAGTTCAAGTAACAGACACATCTCAACATCAACTGTTCAGAGGAGACTGTGTGAATCAGGCCCTCATGGTATAATTGCTGCAAAGAAACCACTACTAAAGGTCCACCAATGAGAAGAAGAGACTTGCTTGGGCCACGTTACATGAGTAATGGACATTAGACCGGTTCAAAATGTCAAAGATATGACCAAGAGCTTCACGTACAGTATATTGTTTGGTCATTGTGCTGCCACAGAATGAATTGTGAGCAAAGCCTAAAAAAGCTTTATATACCAGATCTGCGAGAAAAGTTATATATATTATTGAAACAATGTTGCGATTGTTTGTGAGAATGCCAACAGGTGTGGTTCCCGTGGGGAAAAGATTATATTTGGGAAAATAGATTTGTGTGTGTGTGTGTGTGTGCGCGTGCGTGCGTGTGTGTGTGTGTGTGTGTGTGTGTGTGTGTGTGTGTGTGTGTGCGTGCGTGCATGTGTGTGTGTGCTCAAACACACATGCATGTGAGGGTCTGGGAGGGAAAGTGTGTCCATCTGATGAATGGGCATGTGCCTGAACTCAATTTTATACACTAATTGTCGTCTCTCCCATTAATTTCTAATGGTCATTTTTGACCGGGAAACACCACAGGTGTACAAAAGTTGAATAAAACACTGAAAATGTAATGAAAATCATCAAAATGTATTTTGTGTGTTCAGATGCCCTGTGTGGACAAAGTCATGGAATCATGGAATCAGATTAAATTAACAACTTTTTTTCAGAGAGAAAACTTGCAAATACGTCCAATTTGACCAGAACAGAACAGGAAGGTTAAGTTGATAAAAAGATCTAACACAACATTAGTGTCACATCCTGACCTTAGTTCCTTTTTTATGTCTCTATTTTAGTTATGGTCAGGGCGTGAGTTGGGGTGGGCATTCTATGTTTTGGTTCTGTGTGCTATATTTCTAGGTGTTTGGCCTGGTATGGTTCCCAATCAGAGGCAGCTTATAATCGTTGAGAACCATACTTAGGTAGCCTGTTTTCCCACTATGGGTTGTGGGTAGTTGTTTTCTGTGTCTTCACCATTTTGGGCCGGGAACAAATAATTAATTATCATGAAACGAACACAACAGGAGTGTTAACCAGCATGGCTACCACAGCATTCTGCAGCGATACGTCATCCCATCTGGTTTGTGCTTAGTGGGACTATCATTTGTTTTTCGACAGGACAGTGACCCAACACATCTCCAGGCTATGTAAGAGCTATTGATCAAGAAGGAGAGTGATGGAGTGCTGCATCAGATGACCTGGCCTCCACAATCACCTGACCTCAACCTAATTGAGATGGTTTGGGATGAGTTGGACCACAGTGAAGGAATAGCAGCCAACAAGTGCTCAGCATATGTGAGAACTCCTTTAAGATTGTTGAAAAGCATTCCAGGTGAAGATGGTTGAGAGAATGCCAAGAGTGTGCAAAGCTGTGATCAAGGCCAATGGGGGCTACTTTGAAGAATCTAAAATATTAAATATATTTTGATATGTTTAACACTTTTTTGGTTATTACATGATTCCATATGTGCTATTTCATAGTGTTGATGTCTTCACTATTATTCTACAATGTATAAAATAGTAGAAATAAAGAAAAACCCTTGAATGAGTAGGTGTGTCCAAACTTTTGACTGGTACTGTAGATATAAACAAATTATAGTACCTGAAATGTCGTACACATATGAGATCCTGGCCTGGTCATTTCATGAGGATTGTTTTTTTTCATTGTTATGAAATATAGTAACTCAAGTTACAGAGTTCTGGTTAGAAGAGGACATTTCTAACAAATATGAGAGTTCTGGATAGAAGACCCTGCACAGTTGAACTCTCACACCCAACTAGGAGAGGTAGGCTACTGAAGTTGATGCAGCAAATTGTGTGAATAATGTAAAGAATATGTTATTTTAATCATATATTTAGGCTAACTCATACAATTCAGAAAGAGGACCGTTTCCATATAATCTGTGGGAGATCAAAACATTTTTCATCCCTAAATCATCTGTCTGACCTCCACCTCCTGTCGCAACATGAAAAATGCAGACCGGGCTGCAATGATCTCTGTCGGGACCTGCAGGTCCAGCAGTCATCCCACAGGAATGCAGCCCTCTAGTGCAGTCAGTACACAACACTATGCTACTAATGTCTTAGCAAGAGCAGATGGTGACAGGGGTCCCAGCAGGGTCAGGCAGCCAGGGAAGACCGGTCTACGGATCTCATTTTGTAGGTTTATTAACAATATCAGTGAACGATACAAAGTTCCATCTTGAATTGATTGGTAGACCTACAGTAGATACAGGACATCAGCTTAAGGCTATAGTCTGGGATCTGCGAATAATGTTTGGTGGGGCTGCAGGGTGATGGACTCCTAGGAACAGGACGGGTGACCCAGCTATATTGTGTGCAAGTAAAAAGAGCTTTACAGTAGGTTATGTGCATAAAAGGGTGCTTTGGTTGTCCCCATAGGATAACTATTTGAAAAAAATGTTTTGGTTCCAGGTAAGAACCCTTTCGGAACCCTTTTTCTAAGAGTGTAGAAATTCAGAAAGCCAGAAAGAGACGGAAACAAAGGAAGTCACATTGTTTCTCTTTTTGATAATAGCTTTAGCTCAAAATGCAGACACTCCAAAAAAAATGTGTGTTTTAATAGATTTCACCTGCATTCTAATTAAACAAAAGTGCATTTATAATCACCTTAATAATAAAACGTTGCATTGCGTAGTGTATTTTAGTGTATTTTGACATTTGCGAAAGGCAGATACTCATAGACATAAAATCAGTAGAATACAACGGACATGCCCATTCAAGTCAGAACTGGCAGCCATTACGAGTGCACTCATGAGTTTACCAGCCAACTTGCCAGTGTTAGAGGTGGCAAGACCCAACGCAACAACCAGTCGCAATGTGGAGAGAGAGTGTGGTTTGGAGGATGGATGAGACCAGTGTTTGACCTAGGATGAAAGATGTGCAGGAGCTATCTTTTTCCAAGACGGTGTTCAGCGAAATTTTCCAAGACGGAATTCACAAATTATATTATGCTATAGAGACCTCTGATTATTCACTGTTAACGGTTTATATACATTTTCCATTACTTTAAACCACATTTTCATGACTATTATTATAGTCTGCATGAAATGAAATGCACAAGGTCCTCTACAATTAATCCACACATAAAACGGTCAACTGAATCGTTTCTAGTCATCTCTCCACCTTCCAGGCTTTGTCATCTTTGAATTGATACGGTGATTGGCATCTACACTTTCATAGTATTACCACGACAACCGGCATATCAGTTCGTCTTTCAATCACCCACGTGGGTATAACCAATGAGGAGATGGCACGTGGGTAGCTGCTTCTATTAACCGATGAGGAGATGGGAGAGGCAGGACTTGCAGCGCGATCTGCATCAGAAATAGGAATGACTTCTCTTTTAGCCCTTGGCAACGCAGACCTTCATTGGCGCGCGAGCAGTGTGGGTGCAATAATGGAATAACATAGATTCCTACATTTATTTTGCAACGCTCGCGCACGCGATGCGAGCGGTGTAGTCAGGGTATTAGTTCAACCTTTTTTATGTCGGTGTGTGGTTCTGGGCCAGCAATAGGCTACTTTGTTTTTATGGAGGAGCTGGCCCACAATTCCCAAAAGATTAGGAAGTGCCGGTATAATGCAATTCAGATAATCCCAGCGAGTCCTTGAATATAAAGTGATTTTAGGCCTATAGGGACATAAATCTACACACAGAAAATGTGGGTTCTTCAAGGGTTCTTTTTGGAAAGCTGATGGTTCTGTGTGCAACCATAATGACTCAAATAACCATTTGAGCTCTTCAATGCTTCTTTACAGTTCACAAAACACTTTTTGCTCTTTTAGAAATAGTTTATTTATTAAAATGTAGGGGAGACTGTTAATTAGAATATTTTTGGGCGTGGTTTAAGCACAGATATTCTTTTCCAACCATGAGTGATAGGAGAAAACTGAGGATGGGATCCACAACATTCTAGTTACTCCACAATACTAACCTAATTGACAGAGTGAAAAGAACTCTGTACAACATACAAATATTCCAAAACATGCATCTGTTTGCAACAAGGCACTAAAATAATACTGCAAAAAATGTCCCAAAGCAATGAACTTTGGTCCTGAATACAAAGTGTTATGTTTGGGGCAAATCCAATACAACACGACTGACTACCACTCTCCATATTTTCAAGCATAGTGGTGACTGCATCATGTTATGGGTTGCTTGTAATCGTTATATCACGTTTCAGGTAAGACCCAAGTCCAGACTGTTGAAGAAACAATGTTTATTACAGCAACAGGGGCAGGCAAATGACAGGTTAAGGCAGGCAGGGGTAGAGAATCCAGGGAAGTGGGGCAAAGGTACAGGACGGCAGGCAGGCTCAGGTCAGGCAGGCAGGCTCAGAGTCAGGACAGGCAAGGGTCAAAACCAGGAGGGCGAGAAAAAGATAGACTTGGAAAAGCAGGAGCTGAGACAAAAACACTGGTTGACTTGGGCATAGTACCACCC
Source organism: Oncorhynchus nerka (assembly GCF_034236695.1). NCBI lineage: Eukaryota > Metazoa > Chordata > Actinopteri > Salmoniformes > Salmonidae > Oncorhynchus > Oncorhynchus nerka. Next base: position 50,097,603 of record NC_088399.1, on the reverse strand, counting down.
ATTTGGGAGCCAGGCCCACCCACTGGGGAGCCAGGCCCACCCAATCAAAATTAATTTTATCCACAAAAGTGCGTTATTACAGACAGAAATACTCCTCAGTTTCATCAGCTGTCAGGGTGGTAAAGAAGCCAGATGTGGATGTCCTGGGCTGGTGTGGTTACACGTGGTCTGTGGTTGTGAAGATGTTTGGACGTATTGCCAAATTCTCTAAAACAATGTTGGAGGCAGCTTATGGTAGAGAAATTAACATTAAACAGCTCTGGTGGACATTCCTGCAATCAGCATGCCAATTGCACGCTCCCTCAAAACTTGACATTTCTGTTGTGTGACAAAAGGGCACATTTTAGATTGGCCTTTAATTGTCCCCAGCACAAGGTGCACCTGTGTAAGGATAATGCCTTTTATTCAGCTTCTTAAAAGCCACGCCTGTCCGGTGGATGGATTATCTTGGCAAAGGGAAAATGCTCACTTAACAGGGATGTAATTCAATTTGTGCACAAAATGTGAGAGAAATACCTTTTTTTTGTGTGTATGTAAAATTTCTGGGATATTCTTTTTCAGCTCATGAAACATGGGACCAACACTTCAAGTGTTGCCTTTATATTTCTGTTCAGTACACTTGAATCTATGGCAAGACCTGAAAATCATTGTCTACCAATTTGACAGAGCTTGAAGAATTTTGAAAAGAATAATGGACAAATGTTGCACAATCCAGGTGTGGGAAGCTCTTAGAGACTTATCCAGAAATCTGTAATTGCTACTACAAAAGGTGCTTCTACAAAGCATTGACTGAGGTTGTAAATACTTATGTTAATGAGATATTTCTGTATTTCATTTTCAATAAATTAGCAAACATTTCTAAAAACATGTTTTCACTTTGTCATTATAGGGTATTGTGTGTAGATGGGAGAGAGAGAAAATTATTTAATCAATTTTGAATTCAGGCTGTAACACAAACAAAATGTGGAATAAGTCAAGGGGTATGAATACTTTCTGAAGGCACTTTATCCCCAAAAAGGACTGTAACCAATCAGAACCCTTATTTGCTGCTTTATAGAACCTATTTTGTTTCTTTTTTTACAATTTTCATTGAAAACAATCACAGAAAGGTACTTAACTGTAATTGATTTGTTAATGAGGTAAAAAAAAAAAACGCTGCATAGGACCTTTAATGTTCTTTCAAATGCCATGTTGTCCAGTGCCTAAAAGATTTCTCTGCTGAGCAAATCTAGGACTGGATTTTGCTGTAAAAATCTGTAAAACATTCATTCTTTCCTTATAAGCAGACATTAGGCATTAGGTTAAAGAAGACGAGCATGGCGGCAAATCTCAGGGCGTCATTTTGGAAGTCATATTCAACATGTGTTTCACACCTTTTAACCCCACTGTTAAAAGCCTTCCTCCCAAAATGGAAACGTATTCCGTACATGGTGCACCGCATTGAACAGAGCTCTGGTCAAAAGTAGCGAACTATGTTTGGAATTAGATGCCATTTGCAACGCAACCCACCTCCCTAAAGAGTTCTCTCATTTTGCCCAATTTTCTGCACAGCTTGACATGTGCTGTCTGGTGAGTGGCTCTTGGAATGTAATGTTCACCCTGCTGCCATACGAACTCTTTTCACTTCCCTAATCACTCATGCACGCCGGGAAAAATGTTAAGAGTCGTATACAAATCGTTGAAGTATTTCCCTCCAGAAATGTCACGTCTTATCAAAGAGTAACTGCTGCTGAAGACTCAGAAACCTCATACGAAAAGGGAAAAAGTGATTTTCAATGAACGTCACAGACAGGAGTACAAGGTAAGTGGGGAAGCCTAACCCCTTGGAATGGAATCACAAAGTTGTGGTTCAAGTAGGTTACACAATTATTAGTTTATTTTGTGCACACAATTATGAAACCTTTTTAAATGTTAATGATTGCAATATATCGTCTTGTGTTAGCCCTTCTACCTTTATTCCATTACACAATCTCTGTATAGTTAGCTCAATCAATGCACTATTAAATTAGTTATTAACCTTTCTTTAAACTAATTCAACTGATTAATATAAACCTAACCCCTTCCCAATGTAAAGGGGAAAGGCAAAATGCCCCAGTGAAAAGTCATTAGTAGAAACAAATTGCAAGTTCTTATTTGATTAAAAGTGGTCATGAAACAGCTAATGGTGATTGGATGGATGTATCCCAGCACATTGGTCTTTGTTAAAGAGATTGAAAGGGATCTTAAGCACTAACAAATTCGCGACATATTGTGCGAATTGAAATTCATGATACATATTATGAATTGCGCGAAAACAACATAGTATCAAGACATACACAATTGTGCACAATTTTCGGGGACCCATTTTAGCTCACGAGCGCTACTTTCTAAACTACTAGCTGAAATGTTACAAAATCTTTATAACAACAGGCATTGTGTGTCACGAGCATCGTCTTGAAAATGAACGGACCAAGGTGCAGCGTGGTCAGCGTACATTTCCTTTATTGGTAAATGTTGCCAACAAAACAAAGAACAAGGAAACGACCGTGAAGCTTACTTAGGCTATAATGCCACTAACAAAGACAACTTCCCACAAATACAAAAAGGAAAAAAGCTGCCTAAGTATGATTCCCAATCAGAGACAACGATAGACAGCCATTCCCGGCCAAAACATAGAAAAAAATAACAGAGTTTCCCACCCGAGTCACACCCTGACCAAACAAACATAGAGAATAAAAGGATCTCTAAGGTCAGGGCGTGACATTGTGGCTGGATGAAACAGCATATTATCCTTTGTTAAACCCTTTATGGATAGGGCCACATTTAAATGTTTCTCACAGAAGAAATAAGAGAAGCATATGCATAACAATGATCCCAATTGAAAGGGAAGAGTTTGGAGATTATGGGGAAATGACACTTGATTTTATGTGCGTTTTACATTTACTGTACTCATTTGTAGATAACAAAATCTGAAAGTACTCTGGATACATTCAGTAACATAATAAGAACATTCATGGGGTAGGTGAAACACAAGACAAAAAAAAGTAAAGGGTGCGAGTGAGAGGTCTTAACTGGTGTCTCCAAGTGGCCTCACTCCTCTCCAAAGTGAGCACAGTTCCTAAGTAATTTCAGTGCACTTTTATGACTCAAGAAAAGAGCCCGTGCCATTGAGGAACTGAAGCAAGCACACGTGTAGTTTTTGTGTAGAACCCGCATCCAGGTACGTGTTCTACAGCTGATGTTCTTTACCATCAGCAGAGCTTAATTCGGTGCAGAACAACCCATGTCATCTTTGTAACTGTTACATCAAACGTATCGATCATCAACGTCGATACTGTAAATGAGATGAGCTTTATGATATGGAATCGTGAAGTGCACATTTATATTCATGGGTGTGGTTTTCTTATATGATATCAAAACAGCCATTTGTCACAATCCTCAACATCTCATCATTCAGAATACATTGAGTCCTCTTCATTTACACCATTCCCCTCACTTAGACAACAAATGTTTTTGCAAAAGTAGTCCAATTAGCGGGAGGGATGGGGGCATCTTCTTGTTGCGCGTGCTGCAGAAGTTTAGAATGCCTGTCAGTTAAGCACCCTGCATTTCAATTTGGGTGCTTATCAGTAACCAAATCTGCCATTTTCATACCCTATATGGGTTGTGAGTGTGTGGATGAGGGAGTGGTCGACAGATGAGGTAGCTGTGGATGGCATTACAGAGCTTCAAACAGGCAGGGGAAGGGAATTCCCAAAGGACATACTGTACTGTTGAGGACTTGCGAAGAAAGAAAAAAAAAAAGTACAGGTCACAGCAAGTAGCCTACAGTAACAGTTACCCCCACATACCAGCTGGTTTACTCTGGTTCTAAACAACAACAACGGGTCATTCATAATATATCAGCCATCTGCAAGCGTCAGGTTTGATTAGCATGAATTAAACAGTCTACATAATTAGTTCAGCGTGTAAAACGACAACAGGCTCTGCTGCGTAAATACAGTAAAGTCACTTGCTTTTGTACATCTGTGAGGTTCAAGTCCGGCTTTGATTAGTGTATATGAGTCTTTGTCCCCTGCATTGGACCTGACCTTCACTGTAGGAGGCAATATACAATTCACTTCCGATTAGTTTTCTGTGTGAAATGTTTTCTGGCACGTTCTCAAGGTTATTGCAATAGATTTGCTAAATCACAAATGGGCAGTTATATTTAATAGCTGAGCAGAAAACTAATATTCAGTTCGCTAACAGTGGAACTGCAAATGGCTTGCCATTTGGTGTGGAGTAGGAATGATTTGGGATTTAGATATCCATTATTTCAGAGGCAATAGCACAGCATGCCATGCATTTGATGGCCCCAGTCAAAGCTAACTGATCTAAAATACAGTATAGATACAAAAGTATGTGGACACCACTTCAAAGTAGTGAATTCGGCTATTTCAGTCACACCCGTTGCTGACAGGTGTATAAAAATTGAGCACACAGCCTTGCAATCTCCATCGACAAACATTGGCAGTAGCTTGGTCTTACTGAAGAGCTCAGTGACTTTCAATGTAGCATCGTCATAGGATGACACCTTTCAAACAAATTTCTGCCCTGCTAGAGCTGCCCTGGTCAAATGTAAGTGCTGTTATTGTGAAGGGGAAACGTCTAGGAGCAACAACGGCTCAGCTGCGAAGCGGTAGGCCAGACAAGCTCACAGAATGGGACTGCCGAGTGCTTAAGCGCGTAGTGCTTAAAAATCGCCTGTCCTCGGTTGCAACACTCACAACAGCATACAATGACATTTTAGACAATTCTGTGATTCCAACTTTTTGGCAACAGTTTGGGGAAGGCCCTTTCCTGTTTCAGCTTGACAATGCCCACGTGCATAAAGCGAGTCTATACAGAAATGGTTTGTTGAGATTTGTGTGGAAGAACTTGACTGGCCTGCACAGAGCTCTGACCTCAACCCTATCGAACACCTTTGGGATGAATTGGAACACCGACTGCAAGCCGGGCCTAATCGACCAACATCAGTGCCAACCTCACTAATGCTCTTGTGGCTGAATGGAAACAAGTCCCCGCATCAACGTTCCAGCATCTAGCGGAAAGACTTCCCAGAAGAGTGGAGGCTGTTATAGCAGCAAAGGGGGACTAACTCCATGGTCATGATTTTGAAATGAGATGTTCAGTGAGCAGGTGTCCACATACTTTTGATAATGTAGTGTGCCGCTCTGCAGCAATCTACTGTATGGTCTTCTCTGTACAAAGTATTCTGTTAATATAAAAACGTGTGCCTTTTCTATTCCAAATTCATTTCAAATAGTATCTCCTCTCTCAGTAGCACATGTTGGAATTCACGTTAAGGCAATGGTGTTGGGTTTACATGGCACTTTTCCAGAGGCGGTCTGTATGATGGCTTAGAGGATCTTCGGTCTTAATACACTAAATGTTCCTTCCCTTTCATTCAGCATAACCTCTTAAATTCTCTGTTTGCGTTATGGCCTCTCACATGTGGAACATTGTCATCATCACCAGAACAAACACTGCTTTGTTCTCTTTGATGTCATGGTGCCTGCATGCATGCTGAGCACAGGCGGCACCGGGTGAACCTCTGTTCAACACTGATGCTGGCAACCAATGATAAGATACTGGAACTCGTCCCCGGCTCTGGTTCCTTCGTCAGTGCTGAGGGCTAGCTCTGAGCCATGGGTGCCCAATTCTGCATCGGCGCTGCTATTGATCCCGTTTCCACTCTGATCCTCTGCTGCTACGATGTTCCATTTGATTGATTCTGAGATGTTGTGGAACCTACATGAGTTCCTGCAGTATTGCTGATCCTGATTCGCTCAGCCTGTGGTCCAGTAGCTATGTTGCATAGTTAGAAGATCCTCATACACCAAGATGACAACGCTTACTGTCTCAATAGGCATTCAAAAAGAGCAATCTTCAGGCAATTAGAAAAATATAACCCTCACTCTATATCAACAAAAATGGGTTCACGTTTAAGTAAAGGGTTTTTGGGCTCATACAGGATATTTTAATTAGAAGCAGCCTGATGGCTTTCACGGTTGGGGAATACACCTCGTTTTTGTTTCTCTTTAATTCTTGCATGATTTCTGATTTATTTATGGACACTCACATGTTCACCATGTAGGTAAAGATTCTTAAACTGTCGTTGCTCAAACTAACCTTACTTGCTGTCCTCTCTTCCATGTTGCGCTTCATGAAATGGCAACCACTGGCCACACTGGGTGATCCATTATTCATCGTTGATGCTGGCAAACCAATGACGAGATATTTGTTTTTTCACCATGGCTCATTCTCCTCCCCCAAGGCTGCGGGCTATCTCCTGAGCTATACGCAGACCATTAATTTCGCATCGGCGCTGCTTCAACGGCTTCTCGACCTGTTCCTGTATCCACATTGGAGATCATGGGGCTTTGGTCCTCTGTTTCCTACGAACGTTAGATTAAACACCAAGGAGATTTTGGATGTAAAATGTGATGTTCATCCCTTGTATAGTTGGCTATGTCGGCGTTCAGCCCACAATCAATAGCATTGCTTTGGTGGTTATCGTTATAGCACAGGTGGTTGGCTGAGTGCATATTACTTAGATGGTAGATATTTCATATAGGTCCACAGATGAACAGGCTACACTTATAGTTCAGTGAGAGCATCCGGTGGTGCATCTCTAGCGAGGCTGGGTTCACACTGTTACTTTGGCAAGATAGTCTGATTTTTTTATTTTGGAAAAGTTTTATTGTCACATTTCCCTTTAAAACAGCTCATTTATATATGTACAACATTTATACACATAAAAACGACATAAAAGCATAAAAACAGCATCTGCATATTACATTTAAATTGTTAAAAAGTTGTTAAAACTAGTAAAAACGACCAAAAATAAAAGTACTTTTTCATGTAAAACATCCAATTCTGTAAAAGCCATTTAAAATGTGTATAAATGATCTAACAAAAGTAAAACATTTTTAAGACATGAAAACCTGCAAAAAAAGTAACTTTGTTAAAAAGCTGTCTTCGGTCCTTTGTACAGGAACGGGGTGAGTCCTTATCAAACTCGCCTCCTCCTGCTCCTCTGAATCAATTTCCTTCCTATCCGTCGGGGCCAGAGGAGATCGCTGTTTTGGGGGATTGGTATAGTTTATATGCTTTGCTTTGCTTTATTTGTGCTTTGCTTTGGCAGTGAATGAGCAGATCCTATATGCCAAGACTTGGATTATTCATTGCTTAATAAATGGTTAAATATATTTCTACCTGGTGTTTTCTTTCTGAAATTAAGCAGAGACAGTTCAGAAGGGAAACCCGAGTGCCCCGCCTCAGGCTGACGCATAAACTGAGATGGCACAAATTAGAAGCTATTAACAATCATGCCTACCTTAATGGCAGTCTGTGTTCCTACAGGGGGATTGGTATAGTTTACCGCACTCACTGCCTGTAGGCTATTTTACATTGATGCTTTGCGTGGGCAGTGAGCTACTCTGAAGGAGCAGAGCCTATACTCCAAGACTTGCAATATTCATTGCTTAATAAGTGGTTAAACATATTTCTACGTGGTTTTCTTTTTTTCTGACAATGGATGTTGCACAACTAACTTCCTCAACAGTAAGATAAAAACCAAACAAGCCACCATGGACTGTTCAAAATGTAGGACTATCATTCTGGGAAGATAGGAATAACATTCTCAGAACATTAAGGGAACGTTTTGTCCACCGTGATACAAACATTGCAAGAATGTCATCACAACTGGACAGATTTTGAGTTTTGGAAACCTTTCTTTTATAATGTCACACTATTAGTTATAATTAAATGTTTTGGGAACTTTCAAATATCGTAAAAAAATATGTTCTGTTAACATTGTTGCAATATCAGAGGAATGTTTTTGTTTGGGAGCATATAAATACCATTCTAAAACCACTGAGGGAATATTTTGTGCACCATGATGCAAACAGTGTAAGAATGTTAGCTTAACTAGTCAGTTTTTGTGTTTTGGGAACATCTCTTGGATGTCCCCAACATTCTGGGAACTGTTTGAAGAACAGACAACATGTGTTCTGGGAAAGTTCAGTTGTACAACTGACTAGGTATCCCCCTTTCCCTTTCCGTTCTCTTTCATGCAACATAAGGTGAATGTTTTCTACGAACATTGTGTAATCAGCACAACTGGATAGTTTTTGTGTTATTTTAACATTCTGGGAACATTCACAGAACAAATGTTGGTTTGTTGGGTGGTCAAATTAATCCTATACCTTGTTAGGATTCGCTTCAGATGAATCTCCATTAATGTTAATGTTAGCGGAATTCTCAGAACCAATTTAATTGAATCCAGACATGAAAGTTTAGGGAACATTATTGTAACAATTATTTCATAACGTTACACTACAACCATATGAGAGCATTGTGGGAATATTCCCTGCTTGTTGTTATGGGTGTATTTAACGACATATTCATCAACATTAGTAGAATGTTCCCTTAATGTTTTTTCAGAACCATTTCTGTTTCTTTCACAATTTGTTGCAGAATTATGTTCTAAAAACATTACTGGTACATTGTGTTATTGTATTACCTAGAAACCTAATGAGAAAGTTTGGAGAATGTTCTGTGGTGGTTGTTACAGATGTTTCAGTGAACATTAGGAGAACATTCAAAGGATATATATATATATATATATTTTTTTTAATCTTACATTTTAGATACATTTTATTATCCAAAACATTCTTTGAATGTTTTTGGGATGTTATAATCATAATATTAGATAAAACCCTAACTTGAAGTTAATGGGAGTCTTAGCTAATGTTCTGAGAAGGTTCCCGGTTTGCTTGGTAGTCACTTTACCCCAACCTGCATGTACATATCTACCTCAACAACCTCGTACTCCTGCACATTGACTAGGCACTGGTACTCCCTGTAAATAGCCTTGGTATTGCTATCTATAGTGTTACTATTTAAAAAAAAAAAATGTATTTCTTAATTGTATTACTTTTTAACTCTGCATTGTTGGGGAAGTTCTAGCAAGTAAGCATTTCATGGTAAAGTCTACACCCGTTTTATTTGGCACATGTGACAAATAATGCACTCCTGCATTACGGTGTTATTCTGGCATAATGTGTATCTGTCTTTGTGATAGAAATACAATGTAAATGCCTAGGCCTACATCATACACAGCATACTGCAAGAGTAATATTGCAGGACTGCACCTTATAGCAAGTGTAATAGGTAGCTGTCCTCATTCAATACTGTAAGAGTAATTCAGCATGTTATGAGAAACACTTCCACTTCCCAACTACACTATCTCCACCTATGCTATGGTGAGTTGATGTGTGTCCCATTTGACAAATAAGCACAATGTTCAATAACAGATGTTATATATTTTTCATTCTTTGTGATTTTCTCCCTCCTCTCACAGACACTCAACTCCACCAACACCTTTTGGACAACAAACCACCTGGACTAACAACAGAACTACTAGCATGACAGACCAAGCCTGGTCCCTTAGCTCAGTGGTTATCTCCCTTTTTTGGTTACTATACCCCCTATCACATGATTGTACCCTTGGGGATTAGTAAAGTACTGTACTCCCTATTGTTCATTTTACCATTAGACACACAGTGCATTCGGATATTCAGAAGTATTCAGATCTCTTGATTTTGTTCATATTTTGTTACGTTACAGCCTTGTTCTAAAATGTATTCAATAGTTTGTTTCCCTAATCAATCTACACACAATACCCCACAGTGACAAAGCAAAAACAGAATTTTGTACATTTTTGCAAGGCCCTTCTCCCCAGATTGCTGTTTAAGCAGCCAGCTCCAGGAAGAGTTTTGGTGTTTCCAAACTTCTTCCATTTAAGAATGATGGAGGCCAGTGTGTTCTTGGGAACCTTTAATGCTGCAGACATTTTTTGGTACCCTTCCCCAGATCCGTGCCTCGACACAATCCTGTCTCGGAGCTCTACGGTCAATTCCTTCTAAATCATGGCTTGGTTTTGCTCTGACATGCACTATCAACTGTGAGACCTTATATAGACTGGTGTGTTTCTTTACAAATCATGTCCAATCAATTGAATTTACCACAGTTGTACTAAGTTGTAGAAACATCTCAAGGATGACTAATGGAAACAGGATGCACCTGAGCTCAATTTCAAGTCTCATAGCAAAAGGTCTGAATACTTATGTAAATAAAGAATTTATATTTTTTATTGTAAATACATTTGCAAAAAGGTGTACACCTGTTTTTGCTTTGTCATTATGGGCTATTGTGTGTAGATTGCTGAGGATAGTTTTTTGTCCATTTTAGAATTAGGCTGTACCATAACATAATGTGGAAAAGGTCAAGGGGTCTGAATTCTTTCTGAAGGCACTGTAACTCTACAATTCCAATTCACAACATCATTTAAAAACAAAATATCCTTTTAAAACTTCTTATGGGTTCCTGGGACGGTAGCGTCCCACCTGGCCAACATCCAGTGAAATTGCAGAGAATGAAATTCAAACATACTCAATACAAATATTTAACATTCTTGAAAATATATGTGTTATAAATCAAAATAAAACTTACCTTCTTGTTAATCCAGCCGCCGTGTCAGATTTCAAAAAGGCTTTACGGCGAAAGCAAACCATGCGATTATCTGAGAACAGAGCCCCGCATACAAAAGCATGAAAATCATATTTCAACCAGGCAGGTGCGACACAAAAGTCAGAAATAGCGATTTAAAAAATGCCTTATCTTTGATGATCTTCATATGGTTGCACTCACAAGACTCCCAGTTACACAATAAATGTTTGTTTTGTTTCGATAAAGTCCCTCTTTATATCCAAAAATCTCAGTTTTGTTGGAGCGTTTTGTTCAGTAATCCAATGGCTCACAGGCAGACAAAAAATCCATATAGTGTCCGTAAATTTAGCAGAAACACTGTGACCTCTAGTGGAAGCCATAGGAAGTGCAATTTGAGTCCTAAATGACTGAATACTGTAATGGCATTCAATAGAAAACTACAAACATAAAAAAATCCCACTTCCTGGGTGGATTTTTCTCAGGTTTTCACCTGCCATATCAGTTCTGTTCTACTCACAGACATTATTTTAACAGTTTTGGAAACGTTAGAGTGTATTCTATCCAGATCTACCAATATGTATATGTAATATATGCATATCCTAGCTTCTCGGCCTGAGTAGCAGGCAGTTTACTTTGGGCACGCTTTTCATCCGGAGGTGAAAATAGTGCCCCCTACCCTAGTGAGGTTAAACCACTTTTCCATAAATACAGGTATTTTATCAACCAGCACATTTGAGTTCAACCATAATATTTGTTGTAATATTTGTTATATCTTTTCTGGGGGATAAAATTGGTAATTGGAACCAGCTTTATCCATGGTTACAGGATCTTGTCTGTTTTTAGACACGATTGAGTTTCTTAACTTATTTTCCTACACTGTTTTACTGACCGTGTTAATCTAAATATAGATTTTTAGATGTAAGATTCTTCAAAGTAGCCACCCTCTGCCTTGATGATGGCTTTGCACACTCTTGGCATTCTCTCAACCAGCTTCACCTGGAATGCTTTTCCAACAGTCTTGAAGGAGTTCCCACATATGCTGAGCACTTGTTGGCTGCTCCAACTCATCCCAAACCATCTCAATTGGGTTGAGGTCGGGTGATTGTGGAGGCCAGGTCACCTGATGCAGCATTCCATCACTCTTCCTCTTGGTCAAATAGCCCTTACACAGCCTGGAGGTGTGTTGGGTCATTGTCCTGTTAAAAACGCATGATAGTCCCATAAGTGCAAACTAGATGGGATGGCATATCGCTGCAGAATGCTGTGGTAGCCATGCTGGTTAAGTGTGACTTGAATACTAAATAAATCACTCACAGTGTCACCAGCAAAGCACCCCCACACCATCACACATCCTCCTCCATGCTTCACGGTGGGAACCACACATGCAGAGTTCATTCGTTCACTTACTCTGCGTCTCACAAACACACAGCCGTTGGATCCAAAAATGTCAAATTTGGACTCATCAGACCAAAGGACAGATTTCCACCAGTCTAATGTTCCCACACCATCTACAATAATGTCCCCATCTAAATCCCCATCTAAATCTACAATAATTGAGAATGCTTTCCACCTGGCTATCCCTACCCCGGTCAACAGCTCTGCACCCCCCACAGCAACTTGCCCGAGCCTTACCCATTTCTCCTTCACCCAAATCCAGATATCCGATGTTCTGAAAGAGCGGCAAAATCTGGACCCCTACAAATCAGCTGGGCTAGACAATCTGGAGCCTCTCTTTCTGAAATTATCAGCCGCAATTGTTGCAACCGCAATTACTAACTTGTTCAACCTCTCTTTCGTATCGTCTGAGATCCCCAAAGATTGGAACACTGTTCATCCCCCTCTTCAAAGGGGGAGACACTCTAGACCCAAACTGTTACAGACCTATATCTATCCTACCCTGCCTTTCCAAGGTCTTCGAAAGCCAAGTGAACAAACAGATCATTGACCATTTCGAAACCCAATGTACCTTCTCTGCTATGCAATCTGGTTTCCGAGCTGGTTATGGGTGCACCTCAGCCACGCTCAAGGTCCTAAACGATATCATAACCGCCATCGACAAAAGACAATACTGTGCAGCCATATTCATCGACCTGGCCAAGGCTTTCGACTCTGTCAATCACTGCATTCTTATCAGGAGACTCAACAGCCTCGCCTGGTTCACCAACTACTTCTCAGACAGAGTTCAGTGTGTCAAATCGGAGGGCCTGTTGTCCGGACCTCTGGCAGTCTCTATGGGGGTGCCACAGGGTTCAATTCTCGGGCCGACTCTTTTCTCTGTATACATCAATGATGTCGCTCTTGCGGCTGGTGATTCTCTGATCCACCTCTATGCAGACGACACCGTTCTGTATACTTCTGGCCCTTCTTTGGACACTGTGTTAACTTCCAGATGAGCTTCAATGCCATATAACTCTCCTTCCGTGGCCTCCAGGTGCTCTTAAATGCAAGTAAAACTAAATGCATGCTCTTCAAACGATTGCTGCCCGCACCCACCCGCCCACCTAGCATCACTACTCTGGATGGTTCTGACTTAGAATAGAATATATTAGAATATGTGGACAACTACAAATACCTAGGTGTCTGGTTAGACTGTAAACTCTCCTTCCAGACTCACATTAAGCATTTCCAATCCAAAATTAAATCTAGAATCGGCTTCCTATTTCGCAACAAAGCATCCTTCACTCATGCTGCCAAACATACCCTCGTAAAACTGACTAACCTACCGATCCTTCGCTTCGGCGATGTCATTTAGAAAACAGTCTCCAACACTCTACTCAACAAATTGGATGCAGTCTATCACAGTGCCATCCGTTTCGTCACCAAAGCCCCATATACTGCGACCTGTATGCTCTCGTTGGCTGGCCCTCACTTCATATCCGTGGGCAAACCCACTGGCTCCAGGTCATCTATAAGTCTTTGCTAGGTCAAGCCCCGCCTTATCTCAGCTCACTGGTCACCATAGCAGCAACCACCCATAGCACGCGCTCCAGCAGGTATATTTCACTGGTCACCCCCAAAGCCAATTCCTCATTTGGCTCCCTTTCCTTCCAGTTCTCTGCTGCCAATGACTGGAACGAATTGCAAAATTCACTGAAACTGGAGACTCATATCTCCCTCACTAACTTTAGGCATCAGCTATCAGAGCAGCTTACAGATCATTGCACCTCTACATAGCCCATCCAACTACCTCATCCCCATATTGTTATTTATTTTATTTTGCTCCTTTGCAGCCCCAGTATCTCTACTTGCACATTCATCTTCTGCACATCTATCACTCCAGTGTTTATTGGCTAAATTGTCATTATTTTGCCACCACGGCCTATTTATTGCCTTTCCTCCCTAATCTTACTTCATTTGCACACACTGTATTTGAAGATCTCACGAAGACAAATACACACCAGTTAGCTAAACAGATACACATACATCTCTTGAGCGTTTCTTTCGACACAATCTGGTCTTTTAATAGGCTGAAGCAATCTTCTCCTCCCATGATGATCATTTACATTGTGTATTTCTCTCTCTTTTCAGCTGTCTCCTCTGGTTCAGTCCCCATTGCTTCCCATGAACAAAATTGAAAAGGTTGGCACAAAATAGCCCGGCTAACACCTCCATACCTTAAAATGCTAGTCACCTGAGGATCACAACGATGTCACTGTGGAATTACGTAATGGGTCGCACGCAGTCTTTCCCTCGAATTAAACCTAGTCCTGTTTTCAGTTCCTTGGCAAATGGAAAGCAAACAAGAACCAACAAGGCTAGTTCGTGCTGGTTCCGGCAGGGCCTGCCACGGTTTGTTTTTTCTAGTGGAATTGCGCCAACAGAGTGCCTTGAGAAGGAGGGAAGGAAGCACCTGAACCACCTGAGAATACTCTGCAGAAGGAAAGGAGGAGACACCCCCGGAACAGCCATCAGAGTGTACCAGAGCTACATCCAGCTGCTCTTTGAGTATGCTACACTAGCGTGGTGGAACGGGAGGAGTTCTCATGTTAGAAAACGTCAGACAAAACCTTGCCATCAAGATGGCATGCAGACAGTCTACGTACACAAAGACTACATTCAGACTACATACATGAACTTTCAGGACTGAGAACACTAGAGGAGAGGCTGTTCTGGGGCACAGGCTGTTCTGGGGCAAGGATGGTTGTTCTGGGGTGCTGTTCGGTGGACAACCCATCTCTGAAGCCCATGATTCAGGAGGAACAAACTGACCCGTCCAGATTTTTATCCAGCACCCCTACTGATATTTTAAAATTTGAATGCCTTATTTTTAACTCCTGGACCTACTTTAAACCATCATACCCTTGTCCAGGATGGTTGGGGAATGCAATAGAAGCTGACATTTTAACAGCCTAAACCCTGGTTTTACTGCACTGTAAGTTGATATACATAACTTTTAATAACGGCAGGTAACCTAGCGGTTTAGAGCGTTGGGCCAGTAACCGAAAGGCTGATAAAACGAATCCCCGTGATGAGAAAGTTCATATTTGTTGTTCTGAACAAGGCAGTTAACCCACTGTTCCTAGGCCGTCAATGTAAATAAGAATTTGTTCTTAAATGACGTTATATACTGTACATTTTTACTATCCATACTCATTTCAAACACCCTAAGGAGAAGCATAGAGACTGGCAGCTTTTAATAAAAGCTTTTAAGAACATTTTACGTAAAAAAAGACATACAGTACCAGTCAAAAGCTTGGACACACCTACTCATTCTACGTTTTTTCTTTATTTTGACTATTTTCTACATTGTACAATAATAATTAAGACACTATGAAATAACACATATGGAATCATATAGCCACCCTTTTCCTTGATGACAGCTTTGCACACTCTTGGCATTCTCTCAACCAGCTTCATGAGGTAGTCACCTGGAATGCATTTCAATTAACAGTTTTGCGATGTTAAAAATGAATTTGTGGAATTTCTTTCCTTCTTAATGTGTTTGAGCCAATCAGTTGTGTTGTGACAACTTGAATGAGTAAGTGTGTCCAACCTTTTGACTGGTACTGCATATAATCCTCTTTTTTAAAACATGTTTATTTACCTGGAGTGGCCTTTTAACATGCATACCTACCTAACTACTTACCTGAATACTTACCTGAGATCCAAACCACCATGTATATGGTATGTTGCTGCTCTGAAGAAGACCTGTGCGTAATCCTCTCTGCCACTCCTGTTGAACGACTGAAACACAAAAGACATCAACAACCACAACCATTCACCCCATTTCTCAAAAATCAAAAACACCACATTCCTTCCAGTATGCCGAAGAATAAGTTTCCATCCTCTACATTCCATTTTTAATAGTTATTTACCCCCTCCCCCAACCCCCCTACCCTAAACTGGGTTCGTATCTGATTCGCAAACCTACCCCTTAAACCTAAAGCCTTACCTTAAACCAGGTTCATACCCTCTACCCCATAAATGTATCCACAAAAGTTTGTTTTAAACCCCTAGAGTCGATATCCACACCCCGCAGAAATGTAATTAGTATAATAAAAAAATCCTCATCAAAATCCATCTGTTTAAGCTAGAGATATCATTTTTTGGGGCTGTCTCAAATTCACCGCAGACACCAATTGTACCACCGATGCCTTCCGCATCTGCGGTGGAAGGTGGCCAAGCTACAGCGATGTTTGTCAGACCAGACCAGAAACATCTGTAGCGTCCGAACAATCTGTTTTTCCATGTATGAATCTGTTATTCAAATATATGTTTTGTATATTTTGTTTTTATAGCTAAAGGGTTCCTAAAATTCAAAATCAAATAGCGAAATGTCTTTATAACAATTCCTCGACTTAGATTAAGGATGTTTTTTTAAATCAAGTTGAGGAAGAAAAAGAAGAAAACTCCACCACCCCTTCTCCCTTGTACCTTGCCAAACCTGACCTTCAAAAGAGGGATAGAAGAGGGCATGAGATGTCCCTACCAGTCCCAAAGTTTGTCATCGTCTCTTTCATTCTTTCTTTCAGGCTATGATTTCTCTCTCTCCCCCCTCTGATCAGGCCTAGAATAATGCTTGTTAATGCTTTGTAACTTAAAGGGAAATTTCACTATGTAGTAAAAAAAAAGAGAGAAGATAGGCGTTTCCAAAGACATAAACAAACCAATTAGTAGACAATTTGTAAGCAATTAGCAAGTAATACCTACTCCTAATTGATTGAAATCACATGATGCACACCGATGATGTATTGGAAACACTTATCTTCATGATTGGCTATACTGTAACTCAACCATAGTCTCTTGCATATTGCTAATTCATCTTAGTGTAATGATCATCGTATGGAGTAGACCAAAGCGCAGCGTGGTTAGAATATATTCTTCTTTATTACACAAAGAACACTTAACCAAAACGACTGTGACTGCTAATGAAACAATGTGCTAACGTATAACATAGACAATAACCCACGAAATACCCAAAGAAGATGGCTGCCTAAATATGGTTCCCAATCAGAGACAACGATAAACACCTGCCTCTAATTGAGAACCAATCTAGTCAACGATAGACCTACATAAACACCTAGATAGAAACAACCCCATAAATCTACAAAACCCCTAGACAGTCCAAACACCCTAGATGAGACAAAACACACATAACACCCTCGTCACACCCTGACCAAACCAAAATATATAAAGAAAACAAAGAATACTCAGGTCAGGGCGTGACACTTAAGTGTGAGATAAACATTTGAATAGGCTAATAACATAGTCTCATCATGGGCCACATGTGAGGAATATATAATATACACATGTCAAATATTACCCCACCACAAAGCCAACCAAGCATTTCTATTTCCCTGAGGTGTCTGATGTTTTCCAGACATATAGCGCAATAGAGAGCTTGACAGTGAACACAGACAATACTTTGTAGCACTGAATATCAGTCGTCTCCACAAGCACTTTGTTTACAGAAGGAACCGTATCAATCCTCTTCACCCCATGTAATTTCAACAGTCTATTTCCTCTACAAGACAGTAGGACAAATCTAGACAGGCAGGTAGAGGAGCCATGGCCACAGAAAATACATGTTTGTCTCCAGAGAAGCCTTTCTGATCTACAGAGATTTATAAAGTAACTTTTTTCAGCCATGATTCCATCTCAGAGAGGGGAGCAGTAGAGAGGAGAGGGAGAGGAGAAGAGAGGGGATAGAGGAGGAGAGGAGAGAGAAGAGAGGGGGGAGGAGAAGAGATCTAGGCTGAGAAAAGCAGCACTACGGGTAGTTTGTCTTCCTCAGCGCCTATGTCAGGTGTTCTGGCAGAACTATCTCAGATCAGTGCTGGGGACTGGGAGAAGGAGCAGCAGCCTCTTCTCTCACCCGTCATCTGATAGGACGAGAACCCCTGCATGTCCTGCGTCTCCGAGAGTCATGGGACAGAACGCTGAGAGAGAGAGAGAGAGAGAGAGAGAGAGAGAGAGAGAGAGAGAGAGAGAGAGAGAGAGAGCCCGAAGCGGGGCCTGGAATCAGCTGAGCACAAAGGCTGCTGAGGGAGAGAAGTATGGAAGGGGGGAGACAGGAAGAGAGAGAGGGAGTAGTAGGAGAGATAAGAAGTGATGCTGTCACCACGCTGCATGGAGCCCAGCGGGTTTCTGGGTGCTGGGGAAGTGTAGGTAAACAGGGTGTCAGTCACCTCACAGTTCACACAAAGATCTCTGTCAGTCTGTCTGCAGGACCATAAGGGAGTGCAAATGCATTTTTATGAACTGATCTGAATACTGTACGTACCCACAGCTTTAAAAGAAAATCAACCCACTACAGCGGTCTGGAAGGTGAAATAGATCAAACAATGAGGACGTAGTAGTGAATGTGTCTACATCAGAGAACCAAGCAATAACAATGAATGTATGTCCCAGTGCTGCTCATACATCATTTTGCACCATAAAATGAAATGTCATGAGAATGTTGTCAAGTGAATCCATAAACCCTATCCTCCATAAATATTCTGAAATACCCGGCAGTTTCTCGCCCACCTTCGCGGAAATGCGGCAATGCACAGAGAAACACACTGGAAGGAGGCCACTGTGTTGTGCTTATGACGCACACAGAATGTCAGGTGTGTAGGTCAGGCATGGACCACTGCATATTCTTCTGTGTGAGACAAACAACGTGGGTGGGACTGTCTCTCTTGCTCTCTACCTCCGTGCGAGTGTGTGCGTGTACGTTTGTGCGTGTTTGTACGCCTCAGTTCAAATTAACCTGACATAAAATGATGAAGTCATTTCAAGTGCATACTGTCTGACAGGGTCTGTCAGAGACGAGAAAAATGTTAGCGAAGTTCCAATCGGCCCGTGGGTGTTGGGGCCAAATCGTAGTGTGTTGGATGCTTCTAAACCCACTTAAAAGCTAAGAGATGATATGCGCCGTGTGATTCCCTTGTAGTGTTGACTTGAAAAGAGGATTTTCTTCCCCTTGATCTGCAGATCGGAACGGAGGAGCCTGAAACGCGGCATCGCTCACATCAAAAGATTTTGCTGAGTAGTTACCATTTTTTAGAATCTCCTCTTTAACTGATGGAGTGTAGGGTTCTGATGAAACAATCACAGCATCATTAAGTTTGCAACAGCTGCGCTTGGAGCTACCAACACTGTCCAATTGATCCAGGGAGAGCATGTCGTTCTCTTCTTGCCTCTCAGAGGGTTGGACGTTTTTGGATAGAGCATAAAAAAAGCTTAAGAGGTATTAGGACAAAACTCCACTTAGTAAAGAAATGTGTATTGTCTGATTTTTTGTTGTTGCTGCAAACAAGTTGCACTACTTGTTTGTTCTGTTTGGTAATTGTGGACAACAAAACCTCGGTTCATAACAGAAATAGAAACGTTGTTTTCACCCATGGCTGGTACACACTACTGTTCACCAGATTTGGAAAATCTGTTCATTGAATGTCATATTGTGTGCACTCACCCCTGTGCTAAACAACAAAGTTCCAGAAATCTTCCCCCTAAAATAGACCCTGGCTTCAGTGTACCCACTCCCTGGGCTTCATGCAACCTGATCATCAGATCCAACCAAACCCATATATAATGGATTAAAACAGCTGTGCAAGAGATCAGAGTCAAATCTCAAAGATTTCACCCAGGAATAGAAAAAAGAAACTCAGATCAGATCCAAGCAGTACTTTTATTAAATATGTTTCAGTCGGGAAAAGAGAAAAAGGGAATTCTGGATGTCAAGCACTGCTTCGGACATGTTTAAGAGGCATTCTAAAGTGGGTCTCCCTGGTCATTTCTCTCAGCCAGATCTGTCTCTATGACCAGAGTCATCCCAGTGTGTCCCAGCAGCACAGATACATCGCGCTATGACTCGATCCCACAGTTCTTTGTTAGATCTGTCATGCTATCCCACAGTTCTATGGAAGCTCTCTCCTCTCTAAGACTGCCACATACCTCTGCTCCACTTAGATCTGTTCTCTTTCAGTCATTCCTGTGCTCAGCCGAAGAGGGTTTTATGACCCCTCACGCCCCTGGTAAATCTCAGGCCACAGACAATTTCCTTTGTCCTGTTACTATGGAGAACCAGCCTCAGAACATTAAACATGAAATAAAGGGACTTTGGAACAATGGTTTCCATCACCCACAATGGTGGTCATGACGATAGATGGAA
This sequence comes from Oncorhynchus nerka, assembly GCF_034236695.1. Taxonomy (NCBI): domain Eukaryota; kingdom Metazoa; phylum Chordata; class Actinopteri; order Salmoniformes; family Salmonidae; genus Oncorhynchus; species Oncorhynchus nerka. The sequence goes on along the minus strand of NC_088399.1, from coordinate 50,077,469 downwards.
TATGAAAATGTATGTCATTTTTGTTTTGTTATTAAAGGTTAATAGATGATATTATTACGAAAGCATTGTAACGTGAAGCGTTTTCTTAGTAGATGTTTGATGTTCATACATTGTACGTTGTATGGAAAATATCGAAATCAAAGAGAATGTTTTGGGGAAGATGAAATGTTAAGTTAGTTGTCTAAAATTGGATTTGAATCAAATCTAGACCTTGCCTCATTAACTTGGTACGCCCAGAGAATTGCCCTAAAGGCGGTTACGCCCACTTCTGACCCAAGGGTATAAAACCTGTGAGTAAAGAATTCACAGAGAAAACTACGTGACCCAAGCTGCAGCAAGGTCGAAAAAGTCAACGAACCCAGAGCTGTGGCAAGTTTGAAGACAAAGAAATCCTTTTCTACCCAAGTTACGGATGAGTAGCTGTGTCTAAGCGGGTGAATTCAAGTCGAACCACCTAGCCTCCATCTCCCATCGAATCGTGGTATCTAAAGGGTTTCATTACTATGCTGTGAGCTCTGAGCTACAGAGCTGTCTGTCCTCAGAAGACCCCTTCCAGAGCAAAGGGTGAGGGAACAGACTCCTAAGCCAAAAGGACACTGACATCGGGAGGACGATCAGAGAGTAGTGCGTCATCGAGCAGCCTGAATGGTCCATGCAGAGAATCCTTGGAGATCATCCCCACGTAATTACATCATTATATTCTGACCCATAAGAGCGGCAGTTTGGGGCAAGGCTAGGGTTAGAATAGCATAGCCGACAAATTCACCCAAATGTATATTTCTCTCGTGTACTTTCTTTTTTCTCTCTCTCTATGAAATCCCCATTTTGGGTAACACCCGCCATAGTGTGTTGGTCCGTTATACTAAGATCTAATCAATAGCCTATAATGTGTTTTGTCTATGTGTATCTTTTATCATCATTTTAGCTTTTTAGTAAATAAATATCCAACTAAGTTTGGTGTGGTACGAACTCATTGGTGAGACCCGGGTCCGTGCAGATTCACGGGCTATGCGACGTTCAGAATGAGATTGATAGAGGTAACTGGTTAATTAGCGGCTTTTGTAAAATCGATATTCTGATATTCTTTGAGTTAATTTGGGAAATAGAAACTCAATAAAAACTAGTTTTCCCATGGTGCCCCAGGTTAATGAGTTAATAATTGCGTGATTAACTGAATCAAGCAATTATTAACTTTATTAACCTGGGGCACCATGGGAAAACTAGAAACTTGTAATCATTCGATGAGCAACAGTCGTCACATTAACTAATACAACGTCACGACAGTAGAATTGGAAAGCAACCACACCGTTTAGAAATGTTCCCTTACGTTTGGCAAATAATTGATGCACACAACATAAATATACACAAGTCTAGCCCTGAGCGCAAATCACTTCCGGTGACCGAAAGAGAGTGGCTGTTAATTGCAGTCCTGCTCCTAATACTTTACCAAGCCTGAAACATTCACACTTAGTCTTTTTGTAAGCACCCCGTGGCTATCTTCAATAAATGCGATGCCAATATTAATTTTAAAATGTTTTACTTATAGGGGAGAGTGGAGTAAGTTGAGCCAAAGGGGTAAGTTCAGCCACCCTTGTTTGTAGGAAACAATACACAAAATGTATCAATTGACCACATATTTAGGAAGAGGTCATACATTCATGGAGTCTGTGAAGGAAGAAACCACATGGGATATGTGGTGAGCAAGTTAGGTCCCAAGAACATATTTTCACCAAGTCAAGTTCATTTATTGTGTTAGAGGTTTCGTGATGCTATTATCTAAATCAAAGTAGATAGTGTTAAGATTGTTCTATACATCAGTTTGGGTCTCTATAACCTTCAATATGAGGTCCTAAACCTAGCTTGAAAGTGCATCCTTGAATTTGTCTGGGCTATTATAGTCAAAATGTTAGGATGAGCGAATGGTTGAACCAATGGAAAGTAAAAGTGTTTTAAAATGTACAAAATGTTTGTTAGGTGTTAACCTGTGTGAAACGACACTTACAATGATTAAAAGACCAAAAAAAGCAATGTGATTGCGTTGAATTGTGTTTGGAAAATAAAGATAGACATGATTTTAAAAAGGTAGTGGTAATACTGCATTCAGTACAGAAATTTATAAGTGGCTTAATTTACCCTGTACCGCGACTCAATTTACCCCATACCTGGGCTAAGTTGTGCCAAGACGACACTTTTTTTGGACAAGCTATGTTTTCAAAACTGAAATGTTTACACGAATTCTGATTATTTCCAGGGATACACAATAATCGGAAAATATATGCAGATATCTTTGTTCGAAAGAATACTATATTACCCTTGACAGTGATGCTGAAAGTAAAAAAATATATATATATATACCTACCCCACTCTCCCCTATGCTAGCACTGGAGACAGAAACAAGAAAACATAGAATCATTTAATATCACAAGTATAGCTTGACCATTTACTTGCCCACAGCACAAAACTTCCTATTACATTTTTAACAACTCAGCTAACGTTAATAACAGGCTCAGCATTTTCTACACTACTGTAATGGTCACAGCAGTGTACTGGCGACATCATACTGTGCTCCATCTGGATATTAAAAGGGTGTAGGCCTATCCTAATCTCGTCCACCAGGAGCCTCTATGCGGTAGCCATTGAGCCTGGGGATAAGGTTAGGACTATTGCAAAGAGGGTCCTATCCATTGCACTACAGTAGCTGTAAAATATTGGTCTCAATCCAAATGAACCTGTACCGCAGTATGCACAGTTTAGTTCATTTGCAGGCAGGGAAGCTTTTCCCCCAGTGGTCAAATAGAGAATGTGGTTTTGGGTACTGCTCTAGGTAGGTTGCCGATGTTATAGTTCTTTTTTAGTTATACGGTGCCTTCGGAAAGTATTCACACCCCTTGACCGTTTCCACATTTTGTCAGGTTACAGCCTTATTCTAAAATTGTTTTTTATTTTTTATCCTCAGCAATCTTCACACAATACCCCATAATGACAAAGTTAAGGTTTTTAGAAATGTTTGCTATGTCATTAAACATGAAAAACAGAAATACCTTATATACATAAGAATTCAGAACTATGAGACTTTAAATTGAGCTCAGGTGCATCCTGTTTCCATTGAGTTGTTTCTGCAACTTGGAGTCCACCTGTGGTAAATTCAATTGATTGGATATCATTTGGAAAGGCACACACCTGTTCACTATATAAGGTTCCACAGATGACAGTGCATGTCAGAGCAATAACAAAGCCATGAGGTCGAGGGAATTGCCTGTAGAGCTCCGAGACAAGACTATGTCGAGGCACAGATCTGGGGAAGGGTACCAAAATAATTCTGTAGCATTGAAGGTCCCCAAGAACAAAGTGGAAGAAGTTTGGAACAAACAAGATTCTTCCTAGATCTGGCCGCCCAGCCAAACTGATAGGTCTTGGTCAGGGAGCTGACCAATACGCAGATGGTCACTCTGACAGAGCTCTAGAGTTCCTCTGTGGAGATAGAAGAACCTTCCAGAAGGACAACCATCTCTGCAGCACTCCACCAATTAGGCCTTTATGGTAGAGTGGCCAGACGGAAGCCACTCCTCAGTAAAGGCACATGACAGCCTGCTTGGAGTTTGCCAAAAGGCACCTAAAGACTCTCAGACCATGAGAAACAAGATTCTCTGTTCTGATGAAACCAAGATTGAACGCTTTGGCCTGAATGCCAAGCATCATGTCTTGAGGAAACCTGGCACCATCTCTACGGTGAAGCATGGTGGTGGCAGCATCATGCTGTGGGGATGTTTTTCAGCGGCAGGGAATGGGAGACTAGTCAGGAATGAGGCGAACATGAACAGAGCTTGATGAAAACCTGCTCCAAAGCACGCAGGACCTCAGACTGGAAAGAAGGATCAACTTCCAACAGGACAACGACCCTAAGCACACAGACAAGACAACGAAGGAGTGGCTTCGGGACAAGTCTCTGAATGTCCTTGAGTGGCGCAGTCAGAGCCCGGACTTGAACCTGATTAAACATCTCTAGAGAAACCTGAAAATAGCTTTTCAGCAACGCTCCCCATCCAACCTGAGAGGATCTGCAGAGAAGAATGGGTGAAACTCCCCAAATACAGGTGTGCCAAGCTTGTAGCATCATACCCAAGAAGACTCGAGGCTGTAATCGCTGCCAAAGATGCTTCAACAAAGCACTGAGTAAAGGGTCTGAATACTTATGTAAATTAAAATTATTTAAAAAAATGTTTTAAAAGTTTTTGCTTTGTCTTTATGGGGTATTATGTGTAGATTGATGATGGGGAAAAAAACGATTTAATCAATTTTAGAATAAGGCTGTAACCAAACCAAAATGTGGAAAAACTCAAGGGGTCTGAATACTTTCCGAAGGCACTGTACCTAAAGTAATTCACAGTTCTAAGAGACCGGGCCTATGTGTTACGACAGAAAAGCTTCAAACAGATGACCAAGGCCTGTCAAAATATAAAGACACTTGATCAGTGGACTGTGGATAACCTGTGCAGAGTCAAAAAGGTCAAATAGAAATACTGTATTTCTTCTAACATATGGCTTTGTTGATGTCGTGGTGTCAAGAGGAGCCGTGACCCTTCTGGCCTTCCAACCACACGACATCAAGAGAGGAGTTCAGAGTTTCCCCTGACCATGTGACCTCAGGAAAAACTCCTGCTAACATTCAGGCGCTTTAGATAAATAATTGTATGTATATAGCTTTCGTGAAATGAATGAATTGTCACCTGGTAGTGTTTTTGGCCTAACATTATGGGTTTTTCTGTCTATACTCTCCATAACATCATTAATATGTTGCCATCCCAGTGCAACAATTGCTCATTGTACTTTTCAGATTAGTAAAAATGGGAGATTTTTTCCGCAAGTTAATTTTCTGTTTGACTGGGCACTCCCAATTAGCCTTTCTTCCTCCATTTAAACTGGGAAGAAATTGATTTAAACAATCAGCATAGCTTTTCTTTCTATCTATCTATGAATGAGTAAGCTTTTAAGCTCATAGAACTCAAAACTAATAAATGATAATGTACAATAAGCTTAATATGTTAATTTCTCCCATTTGTTTCCCTCATCCATTCTCACTATCAATAGCAGACCTGCCGCTCATTTTAATTTGGGTTTCTTCTTGGAAATGATTGTGAATGTGAGAGGAAATGAATGTCCTTCTGCATGACTAATATCCATGTCTTTATAGTGGGGAAAAGTCTGTCTCACTTTAGAACTGCTCTGAATGCTGTAGTCATAGTCAGAACTATCCAAAATTATTCATAGACACAGGCTGTTTCTAACACACTGAGAAGCACCTCAGCCTGCTCTTTGCACCGATGGCACTGCATATAAACCTCATGCAGACTAGTCAATCAGTGAACTCTCACGTTCAACTGTATTCACTTTGCGTTGCCAGAACTAAGTACTGACGTTCTCATATCTCTCTACAGTAGTTCATCTTAGTCATACCATTTTACAGTTATCAGACTGAACTCCTCTGTGAAGTTTAATCTGTTTTATTTTCAGTCTATTGTTTTGTCACGGTGTTAGATTAAGGTTGGGATAAAGGTATTCGCATCCAGGTTCAAAAGTTCACAAGTGCCCCTTTCCACCCATTCTGAGTTGTACTGAAGCACGGCGGCGAGTGAGCGAGGCAGCTACTCGGATGACTGTGTGAAATGCTGAATAGAGGGAGGGGCCTCTCTCTCAAAGGTATCCAGTTACGATAGTCTTCTCCTCCGAGGAAACAGACTAAAGAGGCCTGTAAAGGAACAGAGAATGGGGAGCTGGATGGCACACAGCCAAACCGCTAAGAGGTGTGCTGCTAACACACATAGAAGGTCTGTGTCTCAAATGGCATCCTATTCCCTTTTTAGTGCTCCACTTTTTACCCTCTGGTCAAAAGTAGAGCACTACAAAGAGGAACCGGGGTGCCATTTGGGAGGCATGCAGAGATTTAACAGCTGCTCCTCTAGCCCCTTCCTCTGCAGGGACCTTTCATGGGAGGAAATGAAAGCAGGTCCTATCCTTCTATCCATGGGATTATCCTTACATTTGGTGTTTATCGCGTTTCAAATCAAGGGAACCCAGATCTAGCCTGGAGCTATCATTCTAACTCACACAGATCCGCTCCTCGCTCCTCCACACATCTTCCCATGACGAGCTAATTCTTTAACAGTTTGCAATTGAAACGGGATGAAACTGTGAAATAACAATAATAACAATGGGAGTCGTCAGAGAACAAAGAACGAGGGAAGAAAATGCGGCAGTGTGATCAGGTATTGAGCTACCATTGGTAGTCTAAAAAAATAATTAAATCAAGTTCTAAACATGACTATAATCATATTTGCTACTTTGTTATCAACGTGAACACAGCAGGACAGGAAATTGGGCACGTTTTCTCAATACAAGGAGGAGAGTGAGGCCTAGATGGAGCAATATCTCCATACGCTGGTAGGCAATTGTAATAAATGAAGAAAAAAAAGTGAAAAGATTACATTTTGCGGACACGTCCACCTGCAGGCGGCATCACTGTGTGTGAGATTGTGACCAGTTAATAGTGCATGAGTCTGTGGCAAATATGAAGGCTGATGTGAGCGAGACAGAATTTTAATGAAGCGTCTGGTTGGGGTGACGTGCGGAAAGAGCTATGGCAAATTTGAGTCATGTAATCAGAAAGGTGTCACAACACAGGAATGAATCGTGAGCAGGACGGAGGATAAATACTGGGTAAAATCAAACCTCTATATGCACAGAATGTAAAACATGGGTCGGCTTCATGCTACTGTAGTTGCCAAGGATTTATGAAATGTCCTCATTGGGATAAATAAAGTGCCAATACAGATACCTACCTGCCTGCCTATCTATCTTTACAAAAATGCTGGCCTAAGTGTTTCAAATGGTCCTTTTCTCAACACTATTGCAGTCCATATCGATGTTGACGAATGCAGATTGCTCAATAATGTATAATACCGACATCTGAAACTCTTCAGATGAAACTCTTTTTTTGAAATGCTAAATGATGTCTTTAGAAAATCATTGACTATGTTAGAGATGGGCATGATGATGATATACTCCCAATGCATTGTGATTCTAAGACACATGCTGAGCTTACTGTAGTAGTACAATTAGTGGTATTGACCATGCGGTGTACATTTTGCCAGTGTACAAGTGATGATAAATAATGGCAATGTTGAAGAGCTGGCCCCCAAAAATTGACATAATCTTCCAAATCTAATTTATTCGAAAACATAACTGCAGCATCATCATGAATATTTATGAATAATGATCTCAAGAAGGGTATACTTAAATAGGGCTCTTATGTTTTTTGTGTGTTTTTTGAAGTAATTGCTTTTCAGTAGGCTAATTTAAAAACTAGGACTAGGTAATGTTGAAAACAGACATTCATCTAACAGCAAAAGAAGCACCTGAAGGCATATATCAGGTAAACAGGAAGCGATGTATCAGAGAGAGAGAGAGAGAGAGAGAGGTCATCAGTATTCCAGTGATTGACTGGTCCCCTTGAAGCTACCTGAGATTTCTCACCATATCAAAGGGGATACAATTGCACTGTTTGAGATAAATATATGGCTGATGCAGAATTCATAAGCTTGTTGCTGTGAAATTGGTCAAGCAAAAAGTTTACCAGCTCTAACACCCCCAATGAATAACAATGGGAAAGAGCCTTTGTAGTGAGTCCACAGGACCACCTACACACCCTTGAGGGCAGCATATGTTTTCTAGCTAAGGTCCTCTTTAATTTGCTACTGTAGGATAAAATGCAATAGTCATGCTAGTAAAACGGAGAGAGACGGAGAGAGAGACGGACGGAGAGAGAGAGAGAAAGAGAGAGAGAAAGCTAGTGAGATGGAGAGAGAGAAAGATAGAGAGAGGGAGAGAGAGAGAGAGAGAGAGAGAGTGACAGATGAAGAGAGAGAGAGAGAGAGAGAGACAGATGGAAAGAGAGAGATGGAGAGATGAAGAGAGAGAGAGAGAGAGAGACAGATGGAAAGAGAGAGAGATGGAGAGAGAGTAAGATGGTGAGAGAGAGAGAGAGAGAGACAGAGAGAGAGAGAGAGAGAGAGAGAGAGAGATGGTGAGAGAGAGAGAAGGAGAGTGAGATGGAGAAAGAGAGATGAGAGAGATGGAGAGTGACAGATGGAGAGTGACAGATGGGAGAGAGAGAGAGAGAGAGAGAGAGAGAGAGAGAGCGAAGGAGAGCAAGATGGAGAAAGAGAGATGAGAAAGCGAGAGAGAGAGAGAGAGGGCGGACGGACGGACAGAGAGAGAGACGGACGGATGGACGGAGAGAGAGATGGCCGGACGGACGGAGAGAGAGACGGACGGACAGAGAGAGAGAAAGCTAGAGAGATGGAGAGAGAGAGGGATGGAGAGAGACAGATGAGGAGAGAGACAGATGAAGAGAGATACAGACAGATAGAAAGAGAGAGAGACAGATAAAAAGAGAGAGACAGATAGAAAGAGAGAGAGAGACAGATGGAGAGTGACAGATGGAGAGAGAGGCAGATGAAGAGAGAGAGAGAGAGACAGATGGAAAGAGAGAGA